>NC_089851.1:18571969-18871969 GCF_036373705.1 Amia ocellicauda | reverse complement strand
GGAGGTCATGGAAATGCTGTGGTAAACTTCACAGCATCACTGCGTGGAAGAAAAATCTAACCATCATGTGAAAAGTCAAGTTGTAATATATATATATACATAAAGGGCCACTTGTTTGCATGCTGATTTTTATATTAAATTAAATACATATGATATGTAGCCAAAAATCGTACTGAGTTATTCCTACAGTGAGTCTACAGCTTTTGAACTAAAAGACAATCGTCACATTAAAATTATAGCTTCATAACTAAACTAAACTAAAGCAAGAAGATACCCTATGAAAGTAAGATAATATGTTTGACCTTTACAAGCAGTCAAAATGATTTGGCTGCTGGGTTGGAGTAACCACATCATGAACAATTTGCAGACAGACTGCTGTTAGAAATTCACACGTGCACACACCCTGACTTCAGCACTTTCAATTGTAAAATGGTCGAACAGGAGTACGATGAACAAAAGCCGTCATAGGCTGATAGTTGGTCATCCAACATTCATACTATTTTAGTATAACTGATTAAATTCTCCAGGTCTTCATTTCAGTAGAAGCTTATGTTATTTATAGTACCTGAGCCATGAATTTGTACAAGATTGATTTCATGTTAGACTATCAGTAAAGTTTCTATTATGTGGGCTGGGGTACCCACTTCACCCATGCAGTACTCTCAGCATTTTTATAGTAATCTCTCTAGAGGAACTGGCATTTAGATGTGTTTCTTTTTCACAGTAGATTATCTTTTGCATGCATTTCAAATAGTGTTCATTTAAATTATTTATTAAGTTGCACTAATTTCCTTCGGGTAAAACTTCAGACAAATACATTCAAATATAAAAGTAGATTTTGCATTTTACTTTTATTTTATTATCTCTTAGTTATATATACACCTTGGCAATTATATTAAGTTTTACTTCAGTAATTATTCATATAATTATTCATGTAATTTGCTAATCTAGTTTAGGAGGCTTTCATTTACACTCCCCTGTTGACTATAAAAGGCTATTATGTTCATGGCAGTGGTTCAGGTACAGCTGCTGAGTGTTAATGATACATCATCACCTCCCAGATAGACACAGCAAAGGTCAGCTCAGGAGTGACCCTCTGAGCACTTCAACAAGCTAATCTTCTTCCAAATTACATATTATCACCTTGGAAACCTTAGTATTGGAGGGCAATTCTTGGCAAGCAGATACCACCCACAGTAGAATGTGTGATAAGAAGGCTGGCAGTTGCAATCATTCAAACAGTGATTTTAAAGTTGCTGTGCATTGAACTGTTTTTTTAATGATAAAGTTGTTGTTCTTATTTATACACTTGAGGGTACAGTACTGCTGTGAAATCCATCACTAGTATCCTTCCCAAACTAAAGAAATAAAATCATAACAACCAAGTGGTTTTACTCTGATAATAATTAAAACTAGGTCATTGCAAACTAATCGTGAATGTAAAAGGAACCTTTGCCTGGAATACATCAAGACAACCAAATCAAAGCAGGGAAAACTCAGGTGTATAAGAATTACATGTTTAACATTTTATATTATATAGCTTTTCAAGAACATTTTTTATTCTGTAGAAATTCTACAATAAAGCAACAGAACCCCAAACCCATCTTTCATATTCTGGAAGAGAGGTTACCCATGATTGGGCATTTAAACTTAACATGGATAAATAAATAAATACATGAAAATCAAAAGACGTCTAAGTGCAAATTGATAAATGTTATGAATAGGCACAATAGTCGAATCACTTATGATCATCAATGTCAAATCTAAGGAACCACTAAATGTTAAGTTATACTGATTGCCACAGTCCAATCCCATGCAAGTTTTTTACTCTTTATTTTTATATCCAGGAAGTGATGAAACTATACTTCCTGAAAGATGATTATGCTACTCCTATCGCCTATTGGCAGCTGAACTTTATCAATAAGGCATACATTATTTTTTTAAATACTGTACTTCTACACATCTACCAGCAGATGAGCCATAAACCATCTTGTTACTATTATAGTTGTACCCTAAGTGTCCAACTACACTCAACTTAAAAGCAAAACATAATTTTAGTCAGTTTTGGTCGAAGTACAGCCCAGTTAGGATTTTGTTCTGTAACATCATTATATAAAAGATTTGTCTTTTGATCTATAATGGCCCCTGTTCTATAACCTTTAAAAATATGGGAAGCAACCACAGTGGTCAGTTGTTTTTGAAAATGTTGCAGTGAAACATGTAATTGTCTGAAGTCTGGGCAAGTTTCTTCGCAGAGGATTTTGAGAATTATAATATTCATGAGATAATTCTTGGCATACCAAGCAGACATTTCACCCATAATAAGTGGGTTGTCAGAAAATATAGAGGGATGGGTTTAGTTGATGAAATGGCTGCAAGGTGTTTATGTTGCCACAGAATAATTAAAGTTAATTTGGGAAGAATATCAGGGATTTTTTCTGCACTTTTAGAGTATATAAACATTTTCAGAGCTAGAATTTATAATTAATTCACAGATTTTAATATAATTCTAATTAACCTAACCACAGAGGGGAAAAAAAAAACACTTGGCAGGGTATTTCCAGAATGCTGATAAAACTGTATTAATGATTATGCAATGGAAAGTTCTCCACTAACATTTTTTTTTTTTTTTTACAAAATTAATTGCTCCAAACTTATTGAATGCCCTTCTGTGTCTGGGTGCATCTATGAATTTCAAATTGAATCAATACATTTTGAATAGTTTAAGTTTAAGATACTAAGGAAGAAAATAACTGGTGAGATGTCAAGGCAATCAATTCCCTTGGTTAAATAAAAAAACAAGTTAATTGATGGTAAATTTCTGTATGTATGCACTTGTACACAACAAGGTAAACTTTACTAGACAACACATGATGTACAAAGCAAGATATTGTGCTTTATTGTACAATCCTTTGGCTACCAAAATGTCATAATAATTGAACAGCTAATAGTACAATGCCATATATTTTCATTAGTCTAACATTCTGATTTTTCTCTAAAAATCTCTTGAATAAGAAGATGACATTACAACAGGGAATAGTTACTGAGAAAGTGGTATTGTTTTGTTCATTGATATCTGCCTGTCAAAAGCTGTACTATAAATTGGTACTGTGCACATACTTGTTCTTTTATATGATTCAACACTAAGCCCATTGTGTGCTGGAATCTTCAGTGGGATTGGAAAAAATGTTATGAGGTTGGAGTTGTATTGCATTTGTCATATCTTGTATTGTTTTAATTTCATGTGAAAACTGAGTAAAGCAGAAGGTTATAAACAAATTATAATACATTTCCCTTTTGTGAATGTGGTAATGTTACTGTGTACTTTCTGTTTATAGACACCGATAGGTAGTGAAACTCAACATATTACCTTCCATTTAACTGTCCTACTTCTTAAGTGGATTATTAAAAGTTGTGGGGAAATCTTTTCTCCTAGTTGCATTTTAATATCAGGGAGTATGATCTGCAATATGAATCTTGGTGTGTGTTTTAGCCTAAGGCCTTTTCAATTATGTTGAAATTATTCAGGTCTTAGGTGGTCCTGCCCCAATGGGAGTTCCTTGAAGTTGACCCTGTCATGACATGATGCCATATTCTGAAATATGTTTATTATTTGAGCTGAGAGACTAATATTTTCTTTCTGTGTATTTTTAAAGGAGTAGTCAAATCTCCTTTACCTATCTCATCAGTAAGGCTTTTAGAATGCTAAAACACTGAACATACCTTATTTTCTTTGAACACAAAATACACCTTATACTTGTTATTTTACTGGTATTGGTTTAGCAATGGCAACATTCATTTGCTGCTATAATTAATATTTCATTTTAACAGGTAGTCAGTTGTAATTCTGGGCAATGACTTGAAAGGCCTGGTCAGAATATGTGGTTATGATTTTGATGATCATTTATTTAACTGGAAATAGGGTAATAAAAGAAAACAACACAAATATGTATTTGAAGTGATGGCTGGATGTTATGAATCACAGGAGAAGCAGGCTGAACAGGATGTGCTTCAGTACTCACATTCTATCAGGTCACTGTGCAGTTGAGAAATTCTGATTTCAGAAATGTATATCCTTTGTGAATATGCCTACATGAGAAAATAGTCTGGCAGATTCTGCATGTTTCTTGTAGGGTTTTTGTAGTCAATTTAGATAGCAGCTCGATCTCTTGATTGCCAGACAAATTGCAAAGAAGCAAGAGCAATAAAAAACACCAGAATGAAAGACCATATTTGGTTTCCTTATGGAGGAGCAAATGTCACAACAGCATTTTTATCTGCATTTGATTTAAACTCTGTTTACTTGTTTATAAACAGATCACCACAATTATGAGGCCTTCAAATTATACTTATCTTGGAGTCATTGTCATTTCACAACATTCACTGCATTGTGTTGTTCAATTGAAAACATGTACAACAATATATATGTGAGTTTGAAACTCTTCATAAATAATGACAATAAGAAACAAACCAACAAATACATAAATAAATATTGGCTCCTGAATGGCCTGCAGCAAGATATCAGAGTTGTCCTGCAGTGTTGTCCCTGAAGCCCCTTATTGTACTTTAATCATGTGTACCATTCATTATCTAGGTGATTTGTCATGAGCGGTAATAGACAGGAGACAGCTGCTCTCAGCACATTTTGAAAGAATTAAAAGAAAGGAAACATGTATCTGAGTGGCCAGTAATCTTCCTTTATAGCAACACTTAGTAATATGTTGGAAATTGACACATTTACCTGAATAATTTCACAGGATTATTAATTAATTTAGTCATCATAAAAAAGACCATTAGTCTTCCGTATATGCTTTGTATTGTCACTAACTTGCAAGTTTCATTTTCCCCACCATTCATTTGTCTGAAATTGGCCATTTTTTACATGTGTGGATGAGTTGTTTGTGGCTTGTATGTTGATTTGATTGCTAATTCTAAATGAAAGCCAGAATTATATTTTGTTTTGTAGTTTTAAGGTTTTAAAAAGTAAAACTACATTATTTCAGGGAAGTACAACTTTGATCCTGGAGTACCACAAGTCCGCCAGGTTTTATAAATAGGAAACCTGTGAAATGTGTTACCTTGTACAAATTAAGCAAATAATCGGTCCACTTAAGTCTTTCAGCAGTCATCTGGAACTAAATACAGTGGACACTGTAGCTGTCCTGATGTAAGGACAGAGAGCCCAGCATTATTTGTTTCATGCAAACCTTTAGGGATTGTGTTGGATGTTTTTCTTATGTAAATGCATCTGAAAATTAGAGCTGGTTGGTTCTTCATCAATTTTTGCACTTCACTAAATCCCTGAGGGTCACTGTGGCAACCCTGCTGTGGTTATAGTGCTGTGAGGGTGTCGGCAACATTAATATCCCAGTGGAAACAAACACAGTTTGCATTCAGGAGAAAGTACGTGTATTTTAAATGTCTGTCACATGGTTTTCAACTTTCTTTTTAAAAACGAATTGAATGTAACATTTTCCATCATATTTGCTTGCCATACTTAAATATAAATATTGAATGGCTGAATTACAGATTAATATAACATTCTAAATCCATTCTACCCTTGTTCTCAGGGTGACTGAAGACTGAATATTTTATTCAGTCAATTAAGGCGACAAAATAAAACACCATTGTGCTTTAATTTAACATTTAACAATATAATCATAAAAAAAATGTTCATAGATGCAGTGTGTGACAAATCTATTCTTCACACATAGTTCTCTGTATTAGTTATCAGTACTCTACTATGCACTGGAAAAAAGAACTAAGATATTTTTTGGAGTAGAAATTTAAAAATATGTATATTTTGTGTTATACAATCTGTTAGTTTCATACAAGAAGCTCCGACACATTTCCATTATTAATCATATGCCAAATAAATTCTGGGCATAATGATTTCTTAGAAACCCAACCTAATTGCAGTAAAATTCCTTCTTGCTGGTAACAAAAGCTGTTACTGTTTAAGTTCCTGTTCAGCAGTTAGTTGGTACGGTTCAGTGAGTGCTGTCAAAAAGGCTTTTCTTCTGATTGACAACCCCACAGGAATGTGAATGGAGATTTTAATTGCATATCATGTGTGCATATCAGAAGAGATGGATTCACTGGCTCTCTCTACAATTCATTAATGCTTAACTCCATTTCTCCACAGGTCATCCATGCAACAACAACAATTAATTTACATTTCACAACTAGTTTTGAGGGCCTCCAAAAATGTCCTTTAGAGAGACATTTTTCGATATTATGAAGCAGCTCAAATATATTACCGTTTATATTCTGAGAAGGTGTACATGGTATAAAGTTTTTATATTATGCTATAATATTTGTAAATAACTGACCATTAATGATTATGTCCTGTATTATAGCTTATTTGGGTTAGTAATAATGAGGTCTGAACTGGAATTATATGATTTACTCTTAAAAAACACTGTAAGTGTCCCTATTTTTTTGGACAAAGGTAGGATAGTAATGTTAGTCCAGACAGACATGGGAGAGAAATAAAAATAATAAGCGGAACAGAACAATTTATCATTACAGTGTATTTTACATTTAGAAACCACATAAAAATATTCTCAGGCAACTCTGTTTAAAATCATACAGTTCCAATCAAACCAACTCATTCGATACCATCCACACACTCTTTACACTAGTAAGTTGTGGTATTAGGCCACAATTGCACCCTTACAATTGCTGTATTATGCAAAATGAAATATGCTCTCTGAGCTCCAGTTACATTTTACGTACACCATGTGCACATGACTGCTGAAGGCTGTCAGCAACTAGTCTACTGCACAATCGCCCATTCTTAGTAGTTTGTGTGTAATATAATTTACTCTTGAAAAATGTTCTCCCTATTTTTAAACACTTCTGATACTGATACTCTTCCATGAGTTTTAAATTATTTGTGATTTTTTAAACTGTGCTTTGGACAGGTGAGGCAGTTTCATGGCATATGAAACCTTTATTTGAGTGATTAAAGAGCAAAACAAAGCAACAGAATCTTCAATGAAGAAAAAGTGAAAAAGTGCCACTAGCACCTTGCCAAGAGTGCTTTGGGAATGCATGCCTTTTTTATTTATTTTTGTGTGCTCTGTCCTGTCAGCTTGTGTTTAAGTGTTTCCTTTATATTTTTCGAATAAAGTGCCTAAATACAGTACTATACCATCTCCTAAGGAACAATTTGTTGACATGAAAAAAACAAACAAACAACAAAACAATCCCAGAATCACTAGGGTATTCTCTTTAGCTTCACAACAGAACTATATTGTAGAACAGCGCGAAAGAAACCTTAGGGAACAACTGAGTTCTTCATTAAAATACTGATGGGCAGTGACAATGCTCTGGTTATCCAGAATACTTTGGCTAAGATTAATAATTTACTGTGGCTGCAGTGCTAGACCCATTAAGTTTTTGTTATTGTTATTTATTACTGTACTGAATAGCTGAATTGTCTGTTTGGTGCACAAGCATGGATGTCTGTTTGCCATTTTTAGCCTTGGGCTGTTCTAAACTATTGTCATAATGTAGTATTTGTTGTTGCAAGGTGTTCCATTGCCCCTTAAAAGGGAAAATCATTTAATGTCTGCCTGAAAAACTCTCTGAAACTGGTAAATATGCTCTATTACTGACAAACTATATTCTACGTGTAAGGAAACTTCTTTATACCTCTCACTTGGTTCTTCAGGGTGTGTAGAAGAAAATTAATGCTAATTTTCTAAGAAATAGGATTAGAACAATTCAGTCTTCTCTGTTTACACAAACATTGATATTAGTACACTTTGAGTTTGTTTATATAAAACGTATAAGCTTAGTTGCTTTTGATTTATCAATGTACATGTTATTGGCAAAACGCTTGGTTAGGGTTCTTTATAAGATGTTTTTGGATTATTGATTGTTGGGATAAATATCTTAACAGCTGTCAGTATCAGTATTGTACATTTAAAAAATTGGATACAATGCCAATGTGATTTGATCTAGAATAAGATTATCTCGAGAACATAATTGGCTTTCTGTCTTTTCTTTGTGTCAGCTAATCTTGTCTGGTAGAACTGAAGCCAAAGATCAACTCATTAAATAGCTGAACATAATGATCATAAAATCTGTACATGCATTTATGCCATTTTGGCTTGGGGAATGAGATTTTTTTCTTAGATAGTTTAGAAATGCTGGTTTAGATCAGTGATTGCAATTCATTCATGGCATTTCATTTGTTTTTGCTGTTTCAATAACAATCCAAATGTGACTGCCTGATTAATCTCCTCTTTGAAAAAAATCTGAAACCTCTACACAGATGGTGATGGAAAGCTGAATGTAAGATAGCTTAATATTTTGTTTTATTCCTGCAATAAAACATTGCTATAATTTTACAGAAATATTTTAAAAAGCAGGAGAAATAAGGACAATGCATAGAATTACTAGAATTATGGTTAAGCATTTTTTTCCACTAGTTGAGATTCTAAGAGGTACAGTAAATTTATAAACTTGCGATTTGTGCAACATTTATTATTCATAGATTTACATAGATTACATAGATTTGACACAAATGTACTGTACACCTGGAAATACTTTGGTAGCAGCACATTTCAAATGCTATTGGATGGATGACATCAGCAACCGGCTTGGTCAGGAATAGAGTTAACAATATAACCATTTCCTATAAGGATTTAAATTTCAATTTCAATCGTGGTTTTAATCACTTGACTTTTTAAATCATATAGGCTGTTAAAATAGTTTGTATTTTACTGGTAATTTTAATTAGATTTTCAAGCCTACAAAAATGTTTTAAAAATATCATACCAATAACATCTCAAACTCTTACTATCTATTAACCTATTGACTTTAGATTCAGTGCTTTGAAAAGGAAAAGCAGGTCATCTGACTGCAACTGACTGCACTGGGCCATATGTTGGCAGAATTACCCTGTTTCATATACATATGGTCAAACTAAAAGACTTATAATTCATCCATCTCAGTGTTAAAGAAAGACTGTGCTGATTCAATACCAAGCCCATTAAAGTAACAGGCTCTTTCTAGAACTAAGTTCTGCGCTTCCCTCCAATTATTTGTGTGTTTTGGACTTCAAAAGATATTAGTGATCTAATTAATGTATATCGCAGAATTTCTTACTATGATTGTAATATTTTGCATATAGATGCACATACTTCATTTCATAAGAATGGAGGCTAATTTAATCATATAGCTTGTTCGTATATTGCAATTATTTGCTTTATTCATATATTCATTTAAGATTTACTTGGTTTGGTTTATGATTATTCACAAACCACCATATGCAACATCCTCCGAATGTTAATTTTACAATACCAGTAAAAACACCCATAAATACAATTTGATTTAAATACATGTTGTTATTTATTTTGTTTACAAAATGTCAATCCTGATTTTCTGGCATAGAATCTAGGGATTTTCATTAAGTGGATTTACTGGAATGTTCTCAATGTGTAGTGAGAGCTGGGGCAACATCTTCCATAAAAATACCACTTTTGTGGGGAAACATTTATATATTAGGTACAAGTTGCAGCTATATGGAGAACATGGTCCCAACTATTCCCTGTGAGTTGTCCCCCTGAGACATCACAAGTAGAAACCCCATCCAGCATGTGTGAGATGTGCTTGACTGAACTCTGTGAATGGGTCACAGTAACCACAATTTTTTAATGCAAACTGTATGCATCCCCACAACATGTAAACACATTGCAGTCTTGTATAAGGTCAAAGATGGAGATATGGTAATAATCCTACTTGTATTTTGTGACTACTATGGTTTGAGAAGAAGCAGGTATTATTTCAAACGTGGCTAATGAGTTGATTACCTAGGGCTTTTCTGAGCTCAACATGGAGCACCGCTCGTTGATAACTATTTCCCTAGGGCAGGTAAACCAAAACAAAAGGAAACAAAAAAACTTAATCTAATCTAATCTGCCTACTGCACAGGAAAATGCAGAAAATTAATATGTGATTTTTTGCTTAAACATCATAACTATTTACATATTGTGGCACAGTTCTGTGGGGAGCAAGGCACTGCCCCTCCCCGAAACTCTGGGAGGATGATTCAGTTCGGGAGCACCTGACGTACAGCGATCCCATGAGTGGCTCCCAGACTAAATAATAAGCAGACCACTTCCTGTTTTTAATCACTTGACTTTTAAAATCATATAGGCTATTAAAATAGTTTGTACAGAAACCGCGAGGTAGCTTGCGATATGCACACTAGTGCGAGAAACAGTCTGTGTACTTTGTGCTGGGGCAGAAGCAGATTGATTAACATGTATTGGGAAATGGAGTGAACAATTAAGATTATTTAATTAATAAACTTTAGCACAATATCGTTTTGTGAAAGTTGTATTATTCACTTTTTCATTGTAGCTGTAGATAGCCACGTTCAGATAGCAACACCAGTTAGGCATGAGCTGGTTTAATAGGGAACTCATAGTCACCGCACGCGCTGCTTCATATCCGGATCAAACAATCGGATCAGTGCAGCCTGATCTTGATCTGCTTCGTACAAAGCCTTTTCATGATCCAGATCTAGTGATCTGTTTATGGATCCTGTTTTTGTATCCTGTTAGTACTAGGACTGTAGCCTACTGTGTTTGTTATATGCAATAGGAGTTACAGCAAAAATAATGTAATTATAATTTAATTTCGTTATATCTTTAATATTAGAATAGTTGAAACATTTGTTTAAACGGCACAAACCAGAACAAACGTAGCACAACTGAAAGAGATATGTTTGGTTTGATTCTGTTGTTGTGGGGGGGCTGAGTGACGTCACTCGCTGAAAATAAATAAATGTTAATATCTTCAAAATCAATGCAGCCCTAACGTTTATTTCAACGGCACAAACGTAGCGCAAATGAAAGATATGGAATTTATTGTTTGTGCTGTAAGTGGGGGGGCCAACTTCACGGAGCTTGTCTTTTCCTCTCTGGCACCCAAATCGCTCCTCACTCTCCTCAACAGGAAATGGTCTGCTTCCTGTTTTATCTAGTCCGGGAGCCGGGAGAGTGCTCCTCACCGCCCCTAGCACCGCGCCACAATATATAAATGCTTTTAACATGGGGCAAATAATAAAAATAATCCCCAAAGCTGCTTAAGTAGGAATGGTCTTGTGTTGGGGTGCATCACATTGATAGTCTGTTTTGCAAGGGAACACCACTACTACTCAAAACTATATTCTGGTATTTGTATTCACTAATGTGTTTTGTTGGTTCTAGAAGAAGTCATGTTTCTCCAGGGTGTTTACTTAGTGTAGCATTAGATAATTACACACAAAGTTCTCATAGCTTCTCCTCCTGAAAACTTTCAGTGTCATTACTTACATCTCATGAAGTTTCGTATCTTTTTTAATTTGTTGCAGAATTGCCCTTGAAGTACAGAATGTTTTATTAACATGCAAGCATATCTGTGAACAGCTGCACCACAAGTGGCACCATAGCGTATGTCATGAACCTTGCTACCCAGCACCAGCCATTCCTTTTTTAGTTAAAACAGAAGTTAACATTTCATAGGTATGACATCCACATACATAGGTTAAATAAATACCATTAGTGGAGTTGTGTTTTTGTATTCAGATTCCTGCCTTAATGACTCTGACATGTTGAGAATGTATTTTGTAAACATGATAACAACAGAAAGTAAATAATTTGAGAACAGATACTTTGGTGGCTGTTCATTTCTTGTAAATTGGAGAACCTGAAAATTAATAGCACTAATGGAAAATACTCGTGTGTCAAACAGTAAGTGGTAGGACAGTTAAATATATAATTGTGAAAGTTTGTATAGCTCACTGATAGTTTCATCTGTCTAAAATAAAATAATCTTAATGGGTATTTCATCTCCATCTGCATTCTTACAAAGTATAATGCATTTGACATTGTAATCCATACTCATTAGTCAAAGCAGATATAGTTATTAGACGAGATATGTATTACAACAAAATAAATGAATATTATCTGACATTCAAAACAGAACTCAGTTCTCAAGAATTACCTCAGGCACTACACTGCCATTGTTTATAGTATGGCCTCAGCTACTGACACAAACACACATCAAGAAACAAATATACAATGTTTATGCAGCATTACAACACTGGCTTTGTGTTAGCGCTGGCTCATGCAATTTTAATGCAATAGGCCATCTGTAGGTGAATTAATAGCCCATTGCTTGTTCTTTTATTCAGAGTGCACTTGGGTATTTAAGTGGCACCTGCCAGGCTTTTGAAGCTTACAAACTCTTCATACTGAGTGTGAAGCATATTGTCTAGAGTTGACCACTGTCCTATGATAAATGGAAGATCATATTTCACCTTCATCTGGCAGGTGGGCCCTCCACCTTTTCTTGTGAAACACAATCAGTTGTGACACAGCAAAATTAGATATCCCAACTGTTTATTATCAGTTGAAATCAAAGACCATAGCTGGGAAACCATGTGGCAATTCCATCGGAACAGCCTTCTTCCAGGAAGGGGAGGAAAGTTATAGCTGATTGTTAGTATTCATTGTGATGCTGAAAAACACATTGAAAACACCATGATGCAAAGCCAAATAAATATTGGCTCCAATCTTTCTGTGAAGTTCCTTTTTAAAAACACTGTTTAAAAAGACAGTCGATAAACAAAGGAATGCATCTGTGTCTGAAGTTTGTAGAATAAGTTAAGAACAGATAGATGTGTGTTGTGCATAAATGTGTATCTTGAAGCAAGCAAAACATAATCCATATAATAATTTTGCAGTATATGATTCACAGTTTGGTATTTGTATTAACTTTCTAAGATTCAGCAGCTCAAACAGACTTGGGCTGGGATTAAATCAAAACTTTGACCCACCCGCTAACAGAAAACAGATCTGTACTCAGTAGCGGCATCATTTTTAGTTAGATGCCACTTTCTTCTAATCATAAATGTAACCGCTATGATGTACAGCTTTGTAGTTTGCTATTAGCGGGTGGGTCAAAGTTTTGATTTAATCTGACCCTTGATGTAGTTTGAATCTCTAACATCACCATACTGTACTTATGATTATTTTGTTTATGTAATGTATGGACATTTCACAACATTACTTCATTGCTTACCTAGGTATTTTAAATCAGAAATGGTTATAAATAGTTTTAAATTTGTTTAGATGACACCAAATATACATTATGTATTAAATTAACTGATCGAGAAAGTGGAATATCTCAGAACTTCAGTGATGAACCACTTGTACATTTTACCCTGATGGCTGTAGTATGTGGCTTCCATTTTTTCTGCTTACTCACCATCATGCTCCAAACAAACATTTCATGGTTCTTTGCACACTGATTAATTTGAAATAATTCACCAAATTGGCTCACCATCATACAATCGCCCTGTTCATCATTATGGGAGCGAGGGTGCCAGAGCAAACTTCATCCACTTTGCAGATTGTTCAGCTTGCTTATTTCTTTTTGGCTCAGAACAAAGGTTGGAACAGCTGCGTTTGAACCTACAATAGCTTTAAATGTCAACCTTTTTTTTAAACTGCAATTGTACATCAGTTTTTCAGTCTTTATGAAATATGCAAAGTATGCAAAATACATATTTTAGTAAAATGGATTGCATTATGCTATGCTTTTCAAAGACTACAAATTCTGAAAAGCTGTTGGTTTGATCTTACCAACTAGAGTTTGATGGAGTTTAGTTTGCCTGTTTCATAGGTGGTGTTCTTCAGAACAGGGTATATGTTTTGGAAAGTCATTTAAAACTAAAGAACAAAATTCTCATGAAACCTTAGAAAGAAGTTAAAATAAAAAGGAACATATTTAAGAGACTGCCAATGTGAAAAATATTTCAACAGGAAAGCAGTGAAGAGTCACCTTCAGTTATGTTTCACATTAGTCAAACTCTTTCTGTGGTTTTGCAATGGAAGAATTAAAATTGTTTTTTAAGATACAGTACATCTCTGTCAGTTCTTCAAAGGACCTCCAATAGTTTCTGGCTGAAGCTAACATTTGGCCACCTCACATATCAGTGCAGGCTTTCTAAATCAAGCTGACAAACTGAGAATGCAGGCAAGTGCAGATTCCCTTTTTTAAAATGTTTTTTAAGACAACAGAAATTGATATGTGCAGAATTGTGCTTTGGTCAGAAATTACACCTATATTTTCTAATAATTCGGGTAATCCATGTCCAGACATCCATTCAGAATAGTCAGCAAAGTCCTCATCAACCTGTTATGATTTATTAATGATTTAAGTTATTTTATCTGTTGTATCTTTTGTTGTCAAATTGCCGCTATACCAATTTTCATGATAGTCTGATTTTCTAGTCAAATCAACACTGTGTTTATCTTCAGCTAGAGTTCAAGGAGAATAACAGAGTTTAAGAGATACTAGAAAATGACTACATAGTCATTCATGTGGACTAAATTATATATTTGGTCTAGACCTGTGAAATCAACTTTTTTCCCCTCTGCTTTCTTGCAGCACGGATTAAGTTTTACTAAGTGGGAGTTCATCACACAAGAATATACTATGCTGTGGCTTAAAGCTTTCACCCTTGCAAGCTTTTGTTAGGTCTTGGGGAACTTAATTTTGTGAACCTTTCATTAATGGTAATGCTACATGTTATGTGTTACATTTTGCAGTTAATGTTTATGTTTCTGTCAAGTTTTAATAGCTTATTTATTTAAATAATGGTAATAATTATAGATGACTAGAATTGGTCACCTCCTTGAATGTTTGGGAGCCCATCCTTGGAGACTGATGCTCCACAAACAATATCCTGTGTGAGTGGGTTCAGATGGGTTCAGGGCAGCTGATGGTAATGGATCCTGTCATGTTTGTACACTGTACTCTGAGCAAACAACACACTAAGGAAGTAAAGAAGTTTCAAATATATTACCCCTGTGCAAACGAGGAACAGCTGCACCATTGTAATTAACGAAGAAAAAAGCTTGACAAAAAAATGAGGCTAAAGTGGTAAGACACAATAAATGAATGATTGTTCACATGCCAGGGTGTTGAAAATTAAACTTATACAGGTGGTTAGTCTGCTTAAAATCAGTGCAAAGAAGAAAATGTGATTAATACACCAAATGAATATCTGAAAAATGTTAAGAGTTTCTGAAAATGTCATTTTGTTTTACTTGCCTCAGCATTTAGTGTGAATATTTTTCAGATGAGATATGAAACAAACAAAAAAAAATACGACACAAATTCTACATAAATGTTATATTCCAGTAACCCAAAAGCTATGGTCTCCAGTCAACTAGACTTGATAAAGCTTTTAAACATGCTATTTGCCTGCTGAGAAAAGTAGTAGAAAGGATAGAACAGTATTGGTGAGAATCAGGGAGGCATTGTAATCAAGATGGTTTTTACGGCTCACAAGCTTTCAGTGCTCTCATCTTGATTTGTATTTTTACATGGGGGGAAATTATGGTGTTTTAAACAAATTATGTTCTCAGATTTTCACGTGAAAATGCCCCCCCCCCCCCAAAAAAAAAAAAAAGGCTATAATATATAATAGCTTAAGACAGTTATTTTAAAACTGCAAGTTTTTTTTTTTTTAATCATGATTCAAATCCCCTTAAAGTGGGCCCCTTTTAGGATCTGGAATAGTATGCATGTAAGCTTGGTCCAAATTACCATTAGAATGGTCTTTTTATTTTACTTTATTTATACAAAAACCTTTGTTTTTGTTAAAAAAGGGGGACACCCAGTAGAAAACACTTTAAAACAACACCGCATGAACAGAGTTAATTTTCATCTGTTCCCCCTGAATGTCTCAAGAGTATATTCAGATATAATAATATACCATTAACATCAAATAGAGTTAGACTGGAGGAATGTATTTGTATAAAGGGAAGGAATTAATGTCACTCATTCTTTTATAGTTTACATTAGGCCTCTAATGCTAGGAGTACCTCTTTGTTTTTAAGTAGAATTGCTTTTATCTCATTCCTATTATTAGTGTTAAGGCATAAAACCAAGATACTCCATATTTTGTAACTACTAACCAATTGTTGCTGTTTCTCAGAATCTATTTATTGTAACTGCTTGTTTACAAATGATCCACTACATCATTGTTTACTTGGTTTTGTATATATTTTTAATTTTTCTTCTCATGAATACAAATGTATATCTTAAAAATGTCTTATACATGCAAAAGTACAAATTTGATTTAATCTTGGGAGTAATAAAATATTCCTTAATAAAAATACTATACTGGATATATTCTGCACTGAACAGTCAAAAGCATCAGAGTTGGTCCCTTTTTACCATCTTTCACATTCACTTATTTTTTCTAAACTTATAGACAAAACCAAGAGGAACTCAAAAACTCTTAATATTAGACAATGGATGACCAGTCATTTTGACATGTGCCTTTCCTTAGTCAATGACCCTAGCAAAGTCACTTGCTATTCCCGCAGCACTCCAGTAAGAACACTAAATATTTGAAGAACTGAAAACAAAAATGCATTGAGATGAATCACAGCATCTTTATAGCCTTTGACAGAAGCAATACAGTGTATGTATGATCACACCAGCTGTCTTGATCTGTTTGTTTGGAATCAGCAGTTGTTTTCTGTGTTGTATACCCTCCCAAATTGATATCTCCAATTGCACTGCTGGGCCACTGGTTTGTTTTCAAATTACAAATCCAAAGTGTAAACTGTGCCAATGCAAATAGGGCATTATAGCGCGGTGTGGGGGGGGGAGAATCTAGCTCTCACTCATAACACCATAGGCTTCCAGGAACCTGGCAAGCCACAGGGGTTGTTGTTGCATGGTAAGCCACCTGGTTAGTTGGAGCCCACCCTAGCTTGCTAGTGCGCGGCCAGTTGTGCATCTCTCCCGGGACTATCTTGATTAGTCTGTTAATGAAAAGAAACCTCTCCCCCCAAAAAATGCACAATTAGACCTTAATCAAGGGACAGAGTTACCAGGTGACTGTTCTTATCCAGTTGTATGGCTTTTGAATGATAAATGAATGGGTTAAAATACAACATCAGTATGTCTTATTTGAGGGTCATTATTATTATTTGGTCGGTGAAATGCTACTTATATATATATAAACTAAAACAAATTAAATTCTGTTCTCCAATACAAATAATACATTTACATATATGTGCATATATAGTCCTATTCTTTACAATGTTAAATTGATTGATTGTGTTTAGCTTTGAAAAATACAAGTTCACAAGTGTCTGACATCAACTCTCATTAAGATTCCTAGCTTCGTATCTATAATTCACTGTTTCCTTAAGTGTGTTGTAGGTGTATTGCCATGCTTTGACACCTTTGATAGATTAGTATTGATTGGTTTACATTCACATATTATTACCTAAAAACTGTGGTCCACAAAATGCTATAGAAATAAGTATGTGTTTTAAAAATATTTTTCCTTTTTGGTGTTCATGCACTCTTACGTACCATTAATGTTAAACCCTGTGAATACATGTGATATAAGGTGATGTGGAAAATATATTCTCACATCTAATTTTAATATCTTGACAAAATGCTATATATCTATAAGATTGTTTTCATTATCTCAGAAATGAGATAATTTGCAACATGTCATGATACATACATAGTATTTATATCTTTGCATTGCAAATTATCACACCTCTCAGCATCATGTCTTCGGAACAGTTGTATGACTCAAACTGACACTACAAACCAGGATATTATAGTTTATTATGATTTTAAAATTACATTTCAATAAATCAGCTAAAAGTCCCTGTTTTTTCCATAATTTATAAACCAGATACAAAAATGTGATTGGTTTGTTTTAGTCTGTAATGATAGAATCATACACTAGAACATTCCTTTATAAACATTCTGGGAAATCATTCAAATCATTTGTTTTTCTTACAGAAAATATATTTTGACATAAACTGAATTAGAAAAGAATTAAAACAAAACCTCAGAATAATCACTACAAGAAAGGGTCAATTATTGTATTTAGAGAATGAATGTAATTTAATGCATGGCCTTAATCTCCATCATTGTCCAGGTTATTTGGTATGAACATGACAGGGGAAAATACTAATTCCGAGAATTCAAAAGAATTCTCCTGGAATCTGGATTATGATTAATATTATTATTTTACACGATGACCATAATTAATTGGTCAATGGAAATCACACAAACTAATAAACATAACAGAAAATGATGCATTTCCACATTCCCTGTTCCCAGTGATAGCACCTCCTGACAAAACATAAGGGTTGAAGGACTTGCAGAATTGTTTTATGTCAGTATTGTTTAATGCTACTCTGCTGTTTTGTGATTTCTCATACTGATGCATTATTCAATTGTTTTTCTATTTTTGTTTTTACAGAAAGCATTGCATTGCTTCTGGCTTTCACATATGCTGAAGTGATATAAACTCCTTAACCGTGTAACATCCAGAAAGAACTGTACAATATATTCAGCTCTGATGTATGCAGGAGACTTTAACAGTACACTCTGGCTTGCATGCATTACTGTGATCCACATGATCATTATAAGCTTACATTGTTGAACTAGTTCAATTAGAAAAAGTTTCTCTTTGCCATGACAGTCTAACACTGCCTTATCTATAGAGGCAGATGTAGGGCTATATGAAATCCGTTTAATTATTTTGAAATTTCGGAAACGGAAGCAGATGGACCTCATTTCTCCACAGAACAGGATTTTAAATGCCCATTTAAAGCCCAAAACCGTTGTATTTTTTAAAAGACTATCCATAAACTACATTATAATATCTTTCTAATATATAGGCTAATGCATTGTTTTGTGCTATAAATACAAGACAATTGCATTTGAAACAACTTTTTTGCTGCTCTGTCAAGAAACAGCAATCAGGAAGAGTTCGGCATTGACATCACAAGTGGAACACAAAAGATCCCATAAATAAGGTGATTTATTAGTTACATTTTTGAAAAAGGATTTTCTCCGATCATCAGATAATTCTGTGATTGGAGCTCACTTCACCCCCACAGCTTTTCACATGCTGTGGAATTCGCGATGTGCTTTACCAAGAAATGCAGCTTCAAAACTAGGTCTGAACCCACAGTCTACAAAATGAGCAGAAAATTCTTGCAACAAAAACCAAAAAGCCTGGAAAGAAGGGGGACAGTGGCTGTATTCGAAACCACATACTATCCATACTACACATACTACATACCAACATTTCAACATTGCTGACATGTTGTTATGTAGTACGTGTAGTATGCAGTTTCGAATAGTGTCTTCAGTGCGCCACTGCCCTCCTCACCAGCTGCAGAGAAGCAGCTGCACAATAAAAAAGTTTTGTATTTCTAACAAATTATGGATTAATGTTGCTTAACTCTATTTACATTAGTAATGAATTATGTTCGTCATCTTGGATACATTGTAGTAATAGTAGAATTAGTAATAATAAAGGTATTATGATTATTATTACATGCATACATACATACCAATTGTTTCCAATGTCCCATCACAACAATCTCTTTCAACAGACTGTTTTGACATCACATTCAACTTGTGAGTGTCATGTTTTGTTTTTTAACTTCATAACATGTAAATACTCATATAATTAAATATGATTTAATAGAGTTATTTGGCCACATGCTGTGTGTCCTTTCTTTACTTGATACACAACCATACGTATCGTATGACTGTACAGGATGAAAATGTTGATTCTTATCCTACCGAGACCCTCCATTATAACTCTTATTCAGTAATTGATTGTTGTTTCTATTCAATCGATAATGGAGCTGCAGTAGCGAGAGTGAAGCGGCGCAAGAGCCGGGTGGCACTTTTCTGTTGTTTTTATTTATTTTTACATGTCGTGTATGGTGGCTGAAAGGTGCTAAAAATATTTTTTTCATGCGTTCCAAGTTTCTTGAAGCTTTTTATTATACAAACACTGTACTGTTTAATTGTTTTAATACATATATAGGTTCTTTAAACTGACTTTGCTGTAATATGTTTGAGTGCCTGATTTTTGTTTTTTACCCTGAATTCCGCGATTCTGTCCGTGTTCTCCACAACACGGATTTCATATAGCCCTATAGATGTCTCCATTCTAATCTAATATCAAATTAAATAGATAACCAGAACCATGTGCCCTAAAGTCATGTAAGGACAGGATACTAGGGACAGTTTTCAAAGTGGAGTGAAATCTAGAATACCTATTAGGCCTACCCATTAAATTAATATATATATATAGTACTTTAAGGTGGATTTTTGCTTCTACTTGAATGCAAATCTGCAATCAAATACTGTGATTGTAATTTGTGTCAGGCAAGTGAGATAATGTTTTGACCCTGGTGAAATTTAACATTTCAAATCCCTGTGTGGTTCTTCTGACTTTAATATTGTACTGTATGTTTCCTCTTTTAAGGCTTGCCTTATTTTAATTGTTTGCCTTGTTGTGTTAATATGTATCCAAAGTATTAAACTAGCTCAACTGTTTTACATAAAAGACTATAGTTTTATAATTACCATTTTTATTGCTTTGCATGAGGTATTTGTGTTAATATTAGTGTGTGTAAAAGTTTATAAAGTGCCCTATTTTATGACTGATTCATGAGTACCAATTTCATCTTGAGCCAGAATTAAATGAGACAGTTATGCCATCTGGAAAGCTTTTGTTATATTGCTCTATTATGCCTTTCTGAAGGGCCCATAGCTTTATGTAATCTTAAATAACTCCCTAGATTATCGTTCTTGTTTATGCATTATTTATTTTGTGGCATCTTTTCACAGTTTACTGTAATTCTGTTTGTCTTTATTATTATTGTTTTAACCAAGGTCAGTACCCTGGCATTGTTCTGTTTGCTAGACATGGTTTACTTTAGGACAGCAATATGTTTTAAATTAACCAAATTGACTTCTCTCTTTCTCTTCTTAACAGGGTATTAACTAACATAATATAAAGTCCATTATACTTCTGTTTACACCATTTATTTTATTTAGGTAGGTATTATTTTTGTTTCTTTATATAATAGTTGTGAACATTTAGGGCCAGATTAAATCAAGACTATGAGCCACTGGCTAATGGGTCAAAGTTTTGATTTAATCTGGCCCCTAGTTACAGTAGTCATACATTCCTCTGATATGAACGTTTGTTGAGCCTGAGTTCTTGTGGATCAACAAGAAATGCAAGAGAGGAAAAAGTAGATAATTGCCTTGATTTCAATAATAAGGAATATTTGGTTAGATATATTCATCATGAGTACACCTCTTAATTTGTATGAGGATAGTGTATTCTTTATGTATTTTGAGAACTCCATTATCAAATGAGTGACAGTATTTTGATCATTCCAGGTGATGCTGACTATTTTTTTTTTTTATGTTTTGGTGGACTGGAAGCAATTATAATAATGATAGGTGGTTCTTCTTCAAATGTCCTTTTGATGTTTGTAACCTTAATGTTGTGCAGTTGTAAATTAAGGTCAACTCTATAAAAGTTTTCAGAGTCGAACGTCACTGATGTTAGGCAGAGAGTGCAGTACAGAGTAAGAATTGATTAAGAAACAATCAATCTACATAAAATGTGTATTGCACAAATCACAATCTGTGCAGGCTGTAATTCAGACTCTGGTTAAGAAGTGAGGTGACCTGGTATAAATTCTAATTCAGCTTTACTTAATGGAATCCTAATTTGTTTGTCATATTGCCCCAAGGACTATTTCAGGATATTACTTTTATTAATGGTTTGCTAATTTAACACTATTGTCCCTGGAGTTTTAACCCTTTTCTTAGAAAAAGTCAATTACAAAGGGCCATATGGCAGAAAACCATACACAATCAAGCCTCAATAGATCCTTATTTATATGCACATACAGTGGCTATAGGAAGTATTCACCCCCTTGGACTCTTTCAAATTTTGTTGTGTTAAAACCTGGAATTTGTATGCATTTAAATAGGATTTCCCAACCCCTTGGATTTACACAACCTACTCCACAGTTGCAATGTGGGAAGAAAATATGGGTGTTAAAAAAACAAATCTATTAAAAATCTTAGTCCTCATTAAATAAGTAGTCACCCCCTTTGCTAAGATACTCCTACATAACATCAGGTGCAACCAATTGCCTTCAGAATTCAAACAATAAGTTGAATGGCTGAGATGTGAGAAGCTGTCCATGTGTAAAAATAGCTCAGGTACTCCACAAATCTGGCCTGTATGGAAGAGTATATGTAAAATCCCACTTCGAATTTGCAAAAAGGTGTGTCCAAAGATTGTGTGGTCTGAAGAAATAAAAATAGTACTATTTGGTTGCAAAGTGATACGTCTGGCCCAAACCCAACACAAGCACAACACCCAGGTAACACTATCCCTACTCTGAAGCGTGGTGGTGGCAGCATCATGTCATGCTTTGCAGCAGCAGGGACTAGGAAGCTTGTCAGGATAGAATGACCCAAAGCATACAGCCAAAGTGACACTGGAGTGGCTTAAAAACAAGAAAGTGAATGTCATAGAGTGGCCCAGTTAAAGCCTGAACTTGACTGATTGAGAATCTATTGCAAGACTTGAAGATTGCTGTCCATCAACGATCCCCATGCAATTTAGCTAAAATCTAGCAATCTAGCTAAAAATAATGGACGATTATTGCACAATGCAGATGTGCAAACCTGGTAGAGACTTATTCCAAAAGACTCACAGCTTTAATTGCTGTCAAAGTGGTTCTACAAAGGTGAATACTACTCTAACCAAGACATTTATTTTTATTTTTTTAGTTGTTTCTCAATAAACATTCTCTTGCCTCTTCAAAGTGTTGAATATGTGTTGGGATTCAAAGGGGAACATATCTTGTTACTATCACCTCAAAAGATAATATAACAAATCAAAGAAACACACAAATTAAAAATAGGCCCAATATAGGCTTGAGTTTACTACAGTGAAACAAAGTAACATCTGAAATCTAATAGACAAGTATCCTTTTCAGTTATTTGTGACAGAGCAACAAGAGAACCATAAACTCTCACATGATGTAAAATGTCTGTGGGTCATTGTCTGAGCAAACTAGTAGTGTTCAAAGTGTTCAACAGACTGAGAGGCTCAGAAGAGGGCCTTCATAGTAATTGTAGTCTTTTGCAAAAATATATTCATAGCAGTTTCAGAAAGTTACTAATATTTGAAATTCATATCATGACTTTTGAACAGGGTCACCAGACCTGCTGGTTTAACCCAGGCAGTTCATTAAAGGTCAACTTTCTACAGCATTAATCACTGTAAACAGCTGGGTCTTCAATGGATTGGCCATAATGTCCTTCTTTACAGAATTCTACTTTAAATGTAAAAATACTGAATACAGATGTATGATAAAAACACCTGCCACCAACCAACCCTCCTCACCCTATCATCCACAGAAGCTCACTATTTGCTCCCCCATGATGTGTCTTGGTTTTCGGCCTATCTTTACATTAATGTTTTATATAACATAAGCTTGTTCTGTAACGTGAATCTACTGCTCTATCAACAAACTTAAGAAAAATCACAAACTTGCATTACTTGTTAACCTTTTTTATATAAATTATTAAGATATATTGCTGAAAACCCCGGGTAGTGTTAACAAAAATAAATGTAGGTATAGTTGCCTAGCAACTACTTGCAAATTTCTCATAGATTGAATTACAGTGGGGATTTTTTTTTTCCACTGACTATATGTGAATAGAATGTGGGCCATTATATTTTGTGACCTATGTGGTATGTATACTAAGCATTGACTATTGAATTAAACTAGTTTTGATCTCCAGTATTATGTTTTTTAGTTTCAATTTCAGTAGTATGAGTTTTAGTTTTAGTGATTTGCATTTGGCCCCGTATTCAAAGAATGAGCTTGAAAAATCACATAAATTAAACTATTTTAATGTCTATTTTTTTTTTATTATTATTTATTGTAATGGCAGCAATATTATTATTATGATCATTTCTGTGAAGCAACAAAGCATATTAAATCCAGCATCCCCAAAATCTTGTTCTACCTTTTGTGATGGATATCAGTCTTCTGTATCCCATCGGATCTTGGATGATGTTTAATGGGAAATCTATGTGATATGGATGTATTTGTATGTGTTTTGTGCTTTGAGCTTTGTTGTCTGTCAGTATTGTTGTATCACAAGCATTGTGTGTTTGATAAATTTATCTTTGCTCTCACAGAACAAGCAACTTGATAATGATTTGATTGCACGTGTTTTAAAATAACAAACATTTTAAAAATGTCAGTAAATTAATTGGATTTTAGAGTAGCACTAGTTTAATGGTTCCTAAGAAACCAGTTTATGTGACTTAGCTGTCATAGGCATAGCTGGATCCCATTAATCTACAGCAGATTTGTGTGTTTGTTCAGGATGGTGAAATCTCATGCGAAATGGAGTGCTAAAAGGCCTGTCATGGCAACAACATGTATCAATAAAGTCATCTTAATTTCCTGACAGCAGTGGAGACCTGCATTCTAATATGTAGGAGTGATACTATGATGAATTACAGATATTTTACTCCTTATATACCTCATGATACGTTTCCAGATTCAAATTATGCAAGGTGTAGGTGTAGCACAGTGCAGCTGCATTTAAGTAGCATTGATATCATTTGGAAACATGGAACATAAATGTGCTGGTTTTGCAAAACCATGATGTACCCATTCTTATGATGTGGGCCCTAACACCAGGAGTGAAGAGTACTGGTATGTTATTTTCTGATATTGGAGTGTTTAATGTTGTGCAAGAGGGTCAAGGATGTATTTGGTAATGAGATTCATTGAAAACGCATTCAAATGCAACCTAAATGAAAATACCTATAGTATTATATTATATTGCACTTGGCTTTTCTTGTCATTGTAAATCCTCCACATTATCTACTGTAGCAATTCAGTAGCAGTAAACCGCTAAGGTAGTGTATTAGGTATAGGTCCTTTGAAGCCTGTTTCATGTTTTGGTGGTTTGTTTTAAAATGTATTTGTTTAATATTGGTAAGTAAGTATTGGTAGGTAATTATTATTGTTTTGCTATTAGAAATGGTGCCAAAGGTGTCACTGTTTATCAAATCCTCAGAGGCATTCACATGAAAGGATTTTACTGAGCATTTAATTGAATAATAAATAACAAACTATCAAATGAGACAGGATTTAATGCATACATTTGTATATACTTGACAAACAACAATAAACAAAATAGTTTAGAGTTTGAATACAATTTAAATGTATTTTTTCCCATGGTTAAGTAATCGTATTATTCAAATATGCAGTTTACTTTATTTGTTTCACTAGGATCACAACATGAATTTGAAATCAAAAGGTAAGCTATTTGGTCTGCTCCCTCAACATTGGAGCATTGTGTGCAAATGATACATTTTAAATGTTTAAAAGCTGAGAACTGACCACATTGTCAGGTGAACAAGGAAGATTTTATTTGAACAGTATAATTATAAATAATGGTATAGTTTTGTAGTATTCCCCAGCAGAATGCAGTGGTACAAATAAGAGACAAGTATCCCTCCCTGCTCAGTAATTTGTCTAACTAATGCAATCGTTTGCTCCAGATATTGGTTTAGTGTGTTTTTCATTATAAATAATTATTTTGCTTTTAGTTACAGAGGGTATCAATAATTAATGTAGCATACTTAATTTACATTCAACATTTAATTAGGCAAAGATGGCATCACATTAAATTATTATAATTTTATTTTAAATTGATCATTTTGATTGATTTATTTGTTTGTTTTTTGGGAGGGGGTGGCTTCTGACTTCCCGAGACTCCTGCTCTAGTCAGTTTAGGTACATAATAACTCTTATGTCTTTACACCACGCTCCTTAGTGATTTAAACAGATGGCAACAGCTTCCCTCTTGATTATAACTTTGAGGCAGGCTTTACTAAATGGAAACAGCAGGGTTCATTAAGGTCCCATTTGATGTATCAGTATTATAAAAATACCATGTTAATTATGCTCAAACGCTGCAAGTTACCTCCATTTTTCTGCAATCAGAAGTGGAGAGAAACCCTGTGAAGCAAATTAGTCCTAATTGAAAGAGGACTGATTAATATTTAAATAAGGCATTGTGTGAGGGATTCTGCCATGAGAAAAATAAGCTGAACATCTGAATTAATTGCATAGCAGGTTAAATTAAATTTCATATAATAGGCTGGAAGATGAGTTGGCACAGCGCTTTTAAAGGGAGCACAATGGCTGAAATACCAGCCTTTTCTTTTTCTCTTGGCTAGATTCCATTGAGATCCTTGTGGCTCTACCTCTTTGTTGTCTTCTTTTCAGAGCAAACAAAGGTACTAACAGAAAACTGCAACCACGTTTTTAAAAATGTTAATCCTTTTAGGACATAGCACCTGCTGACATTTTCAACACCCTGCTCCCCTTCTCCTGTATTCTGATGCACATCACTACAGTTTCTTTTTTTTTTCTCAAACTTGTGTTGACAGTTGATATTATAAAACGAGGCATAACTTGGCCGTAGACACAGTCATGCTATTAGTAGATTATTGCATTTCTGCCATTTTGTCACACAAGACTATGCATGTGGAGTCTGTTTAAAGTGATTAGGTTTCGTAAGGGTCCTTGTTTGAGAAATTCTATCCAACATAAATTACTAATGCGTTCTGTAAGTGTCCAAAGAGAGAATGTCACGTTGAACTTATTGGCATTTTTCCAGTTCAGTTGTTAATTTATGTTTTCATTTTATGAGAGCAATACAGTAAACAACAATAAAAAAGTGGTTGTGAATGTTGAAGCCCTTGTTTTAGTTAGGAATCTAACAATTGTCTAAAAAATGATTAAGGAATCTTCACCATGTCATTGCTGGGAATTTCAAATGATTGGATATTTGAGTATTTTATGCTGGAATTTGTAGAGTATTTGAATATCGTATGTCTTATGAAAGTGACAGCTCCTCAAAACGTATTACTTTTACAGTGATAATGTAGTATCCAGTCTGTAAGTTGGGAATGAAAATGTACACCACCACCTTTAAAACCAAACATAATGTTTTACCTAATTTCAAAACTCATATAAAATAATTAATCTTATAAAACACCAAATACAATGAACTATTTGTTCTGCGTGATGCAAAATGTCTGTACATGTAAGACTATACCTCTGTTAACTTTGCTATAATTGCCATCACTTTTTATAGAAACTTTTTACAATTCTTATCTTAAAAGATCAGCATGTTTAAATTCTTGGGGAAGGCAACTGCACACTCTGTTTACTGTTAGTGTACTTTTTGGTTTGTTTACAACAGTGCAGTCTTCATTTTCAGGTTTGCTACATATTCAACAATGCAAACCTTCAACAAAATTGACTGGAAGCATATCCTTTGTACTCACATTGACAACACAGTAAAAGATCCAATACTCATTAGTTTTGTGCCACTTGTAATACATTATCCTCTTTGAAAGTAGCAGACAAAGTTTTAGGCGATTAAGCATTGGAGTTGTTGAATTATAATAGGAAATACTTATGCGGCAGTTGTAATGTAAAGTGGTGTTATTTTTCAACATATTTCAGTGCAATACTTTTCAATGAAAATGTCATCTTGCTTAGCTGCATACTTTGTTAATTATGTACTGAATTGGTTGACATCTTTATCCAGGGCAGCTTATGGTGTTTTCAAAGAATTATAATTCAATATAATAATATTATAATACTATAATACTTTATAGTTACTGCATTATACAACTAAAGTAATAATGTCATAAAGAGTACAGTAAATGAAACACAAAAGTGTCTGGCAAGGTGAGTAGCAGTCATGCAGGACACCACAAGCCAACAGCAGAATGAGTTATAAAATATGCCCACCTTTGAATTTGAATAGTAATTGTATTTAGAATATTTCCAAATTCTAATATTTGCTCCCACTCCCACTTTTTAATGCATCTCTTCATACCCATATTGAAAATGTAATGACATTCAGAGGTCTTCGGAATTCAGCAGGTTTTCAAAGTGAAAGGCAGCAGACCTGAAATCAGTTTAATTAACCAATCATCTACCGGATATCATGATGATGATAATGATGATTATTATTATTTGTACCATTATTATTTTATTTTTGTAGCAGACATTCTTGCATATAGTTGACTGCATATGTATTTACACCCTTGATAAAGTGTACTGTATTTTTTGATGACTAAATCAGAATGTTAAAAAGTTTGACTGAATATTTTATATGAATACCATATCTGTCCACAACTGTTCAGAGTTCACATTTATTCATGTGGGCATGTCAAACGTAAGTATAATTAATCGAACAGCCCTTTTTAAGAGTTGCATGAAACAGTTTTGAAGTTTAGCAGAAGCTTTTGAATGTCATTTTGATTGCTCGCAAAGAGACATTGTAGACGGTGGAAAGGTTTTTGATGGTGTTTGATTGTATTATTCATGCTGATCTATTCTGTATGTATATGAAAGGTAAATAATCATTACATTATTTTTATTATCAAAATAAAACAAGCACATTTTAATACACCCAAATCTATAAAATACATTTCAGGTTATTGAATTGCTTTATCATATTGTAGTTTTCATGCATGTTGTCTGAATCGTAATAACATACAGAATGACAAGAAAACCACAAAAAAACACTTTCTTATCTCTTGTGGATATGTCAACTACAATACACGCTTTGACATCAAAACTATATTTGTCTCCCCAATAAAAGTGTTACATGGTGTATTCTGTGGCTTCCTTTTGGTTGTGTCAGACATTTTAAGAAATGTTTACTTAACCAAGCAGACTACACTGCATGTTGGTCCAAATTGCTCTGTGGAGCTGTATCTTGCTCCATGCACAATTGACTATGATCTGAAATGCTTTCATGTTAGATCTTAAACTGTGTGTCACCGATAGTAGAAAATATTTTGCGTTCATCTTTTGTTTTGTGAGATTATCTTTATATTATTTTAGACTGAAAACTTATGCAAGGTAATGTTATTTGCCATATATCTGCTATGCTATTCTTTGAACATCATATCCAGAGTCATGTTAGTGATGACAGACATCCTGGAAGAAAGGCAAAAGTAACATTTGGAGTGACTGAACAAGGACTCAGACTTTTGGCATGGAACTTTAAAGTTCAAGCATGTATAGGACACTTACAGTAATCATTTGTAGTGACTTTAATCAAGGTTACATATGAAAATAAGTATAAATGAGGAAAATAATTATGCACATCAAAGCTTACATTCTTCCTATAATACAAAACAAAATAAAATGTACTAAATGGAGAACTCTGCATAACACAACATGTATGTGGCCCCTAATAACTATTTCAGTTGAGGAGAGGATGTACAGGTTCAAATTATCCTGTTATATCAGTGTCCATATGAATATTAAAACTAGTAATTTAGTATTATTATGAGCTGGCTCTGTCTATAGTACTTTAAAGTTCACAGTATACTAATTTGACTACAGTATTGACTTACAAGTTATAAGACATGTTGCGTGTTACTAAGTTTAAAGGTGCTTATGAGATCAAATTCCTGTCAAAAAATGTTGTGGGTGATATACATTCTACTTTTGACTTAAGTTCAGACATTTGCAGTGATCTATTTCACCGTGCTGCATTTGTACATTTGATATACTCTTGTGAAAGTCAGTAATTATCAATTTCTTAAAACTAAACAAGGTATAACTTGATGATTATTACTTCTACACTGGGTTACCTCCTAGTGTGCCCTTTGGATAGTAATTGCACTCCTACCTTGAGGTAGTTGTTTACATACTTGATTCTCATTTTCCAATGCCTAGGTTGCAAGAGAGGTTTGCAGCTTGGCCTTCTACCAAACTATACTTCAATTAGTCTTCTCAGATATCATTGGTGTACATTTACTATGGCTGGTAGTAAGCCAGGTTGACCTTTGGATATTTTTGTCAAACCATTTGCCTGACTCATTTTGCAGTTAGTTTCCTTTGTCTATAATGTGGACATATCTCTGTATTCTTAAACATGTATTGGTCTCTTAAATTGTATGTAGTCTCAGTGGCTACGTTTTTCAAGTCTAGATTAGTTTGGATATGAATTGGAGGTCTTTGTGCCTTTGTTTATGTACTTTGAATACTTGTACTGTCCTGCACATAATATATTCTGCTTTACTCAATGACGTATATACATCATCTGACCACACAATCAATCAATCAGTTTTAAGCACTATAGTGCCCTTCACAGAGTAGCCAGAGAGCATTTTACAGATTGAAACTTTACACATCTTATCACACATGTACACAAGTGACTGATCAGTGTGAAATAAATCATTCAATATGAAAATCTCCGTTGAAAAATTTTGTATCAGGACAGACATGCTCTATACTTTGCAAAGACAATATAGAACATGTTACTAGGCATTGTTCACATACGAACTACCATCCCTGTTCTAGGTGATGCAATGTGCTCTGAAAAATACAGGATCACTGCACGTCTAGTTTTGGCAGTAGAAAATACGCTTTAATAACCTCCGAACACAAATTGTTTGGAGAGAAATAGTGAACCCCCGTCTAGAAGGGATCACTTAAGCTGTCAAATTATAATGGCAGAAAAAGCAATGTTGGAACAATGGCTTGTGACACCAGCCCAAACATCTGCTGCAATACAGTATGGAAACCCTCAGTTACCACTTAAGAGAAATAAATGAAACACTTAGCTTAAACATGGTGTGATAAAAATAACCTGACCTATCTTTCACTTGCTTACATCCTGAACCTTAAACATGGTTTCATTTTGTCAATACGAGCTGCTGAATAAAACATGACATGTCTGCCACTAAAACATACAACAATACACACAAGCACATTCCCCTATTTCACATATTTTTAGGTGTAGGCTATTTTGAACATTTCAACATTTAGTACCAAGTTGAACCTTTTAAGATTTTTTTTTTTTTTAACCAATTACTGTAATCTTAGTTGTGGTTTCTGTACCATCTGAACATTATGTAATTGAGATCAGTTAAAAATTATTTTCAAGCAAGGTAAAACCATCTGTACTTCCCACATCTTTAGTAGATTTTCTCTGGTTTGCAGCAGATTTTCTCATTAAGATTTCACCAGAGTGTATTTGATAGTTTTGTTTTTCAAGCTCTGTTCTACACATTATATAAATAGTATCAATTAAATTGTTTTGGGTAATTTTAAACAAAAATCTTTATATAAACTGTAATTTGCTCAAGTAAGTTCTTAACAAGTATGACAAATCATATTAATTATTTGTTTTTTGTTTTTGTATGTGTGAAAATAGTTTTCACCCATCAGAAAATATTTGAATAGCATTGATAGATGTGTGATTTCTGGATGGCTAGTCCAACATCTATTGACTCATTGCTCTATGAGATTGACTGAATGATTTTTCTATAGCAGCTTGCAGCAGAAAATGGATTTATGTTTTAAGGACTAGCACTCGATATCAAGCCTTCAGTATAACCTGGGATCAGATCAAATAGATTCAAACATTGCAATGGAGGACAGAAATCATTCACTTGTCTTGATTCACCATCATTCTATTGTTACACAGATTCAAACTCAAAATGATACATACGGTAGACTAAAACATGAAGCTGCTATCTCTGAAATTTTAGCTTTTCTGGTTACCATTCAGGATAGTTGTAATTCCTTTATATTTAAATTAGATCTAGTATAAAACATGTTTTTATGCAGGGGTTTGCAATCTCATTTTCATAAAGGCTTACTATGTTTCTGACAAAGAAAAACGTTATGAAATTTATATATTTGTTATGCCAATCAATTGCATCCAGCATATTATCTGTTGGATTTAAGAATTTCTGTCTCATACTGACAGGAATTTATACAGATTGGTAGATAAATGACACTTGGGGCCAGATTAAATACAAACTTTGATCCACCTGCTAATAGAAAACTATAGAACTGTACTCAGTTGCGGCTTCATTTTTAGTAAGATGCCACTTTCTTCTAATCATAAATGTAACTGCTATGATGAACAGGTTTGTAGTTTTATATTTGCGGATAGGTCAAAGTTTTGATTTAATCCGGCCCTTGATGACAAAATTGAATTTCATACCAATAGTGTATTTGAGAACATTCAAAAAGAAGAAAAGTTGAAAATCAGAGGAGGCCATGCAGCCTTCCATGAACATCTGGCTTCTATCTTAAATCCCTTAAACTTTTTTGCTATAGACCTCCTGTTGTTCTATCGACTGAAGTCATTTTACAGTGCCATATATCATACATTAATGTAATTATTCAGATTTCCCATAACAAATTTCATATGCCATTGAAATGGCTGTTTATGTTTCAAGTAAAGTGCAGATTATTAGTAATCTGTTATTTATTTTTAATGCTTTTTTGCATCATACTTTTATACAAAACGTACTGCACACTTAAAATACTGTTGTCTTGTTATGCTCCAGCCACTTTACCAGTCTCATTATTTCTGTGACTTTATGTTGTGTTAAATCCCTGTGCAGAGTTGACTAACATAAAGACAAACCTGCAAGCCTTGAAAACCCTTGGAATGTGTATAAACATTTTTTTAAATGTCCAAGCGCTCCAGCTGTAATTAATGTATTTTCCTCTTCATGGCTTACACACTATAATCCCTTACATTGTTTTGACAAGGGCTTCAGACTCAGGATTGTAACTCTGAAGCGCTTAAGGGATTTATTCTCTGTGTATTGTAATTAAGAAATGAATACCTGAAATATACATGTATCCAGCAGTCGTATATTCAAGTTGGTTTCATGAAATAGGTGGAATATAGGTAGACAAATTAACAAAATATTTGCTAGTTGCTAGAAATGGAAAAGAAAGGACACTTAATGCTTGTATGAAAGCACCTCAACAATTCCTGTTGATTACTTCAGAAGTAGTCAAATCGCACTATTTTTATATAAATTTGAAATCTGAAAATACCCTTTTTAAATATATCTTGTTACTCTAAGAACAGTCTGTTTAAGATAATGGCTAAAGGAATGTTTGTTAGACCATCTTTTTGCACTCAAAATGTTGATGATTGTAACGGAGAGAAAGTTCCCCCTTTTCAGGCTTTTAACTGATATCAATGTCCCTTTATTGGAAGACATGAAGTCACAATAACTCCCATAATAAAGGATAGCAGCAGAACAGCAGAGTTTCAGACGTTTAGTTCTGCTCGAGGCTTTAGAAAAAAATGCAATTTAGAAATAAAATATCACTTTGTTGTAATGGAGCTCAGACAAAGGGGGTTCATCAAAAGGATGATTTTGAGTCAAAGATGACTGCCATTCTGATACTGTGTGTTATGGGTGGGGGGAGGTGCACTGGTCTATCTCTGGCGACCCTGACCTACTTTTGTAGCTGCTTATTATTCAAGCTACAGTATATGTTTCGAAAAATCTATGTAATTCAGTTTGGCATCCTCTCCTGCATGTTCGCCCCGGAGCAGTAGGTGCTCTGTAATATTAGCAACGTTCCCTGTTGAGTCATATTTAATATAAAAATCCTAATATACTCATAACTCGGGAAGAAGCTGTTAATTGTTACTAGGGAACTGCTTGATTGTAGGCTACATGTCTCATCAAGGGCTTTGCCTATTAGTAACCAGTGTTGACATTTAGATTTAAATTGAATTTGCTCCTAATTAAACCCGGAGGGGACTGATCCTTTCAGATGTACAGGTTAATAATATTAGTCAAAAATTGTTAAACACTGAAGTTAAATTCTCTAAGAGTATTGTTGTCCGATTAAATTGCAGAGGGGTGTGTGTGGTGATGGTGGTGGTGGTAGGGGGGGTTGCATAATTAAAAATAAAAGCAGTAATTATTCTGAAGTGGTTGCTTTAAAAAAAACAAGTTTTATATGTGCATGTTTTTGTTTTTTTCCATTCTGAGCCATGACTGGTCATGTCATTGTAGGTGTTTCGACACTTACAAAGGAGAGGTTTTAAATTGAATTGATTTATTCACCTTCAGATTAAATCTGTAGGGCATAGAAAACCATACAACAAAATTGCATGATGCGAAGTAAGGTCTTTGTCGGGGTCTTTTTTCAACATTATTTCCCATTAAGCTGTGATTCTGTGTTCTTTCTCATCTTATTAGATGCTAAAACTTGTGCATATAGTTTGCTACAACAAAGAAGTTTCCCATATTACAACAATCAAAACTCAAAAACATAAAAGAAAAACAATATCAGTGTCGCAGGAGAAAGTCAATAAAAAACTGTGAAGCTGCGCTGAAACATTTTCTTTTTATTTCAAGGTCCAATCTTTAACAGGATACTGATAAAGAATGAAATTGGTTTCACTGTCTCAGAAGATTTATGATTCAGGACGTGCAAGTTAAAACATGAAAACAGTTGTAATTTGCTTGGAAAATTTGATTTCAGTTAAACATACTACATAATAGATCACAGCTCCAGAAGTTATTTGTCAGACATAAATACCAGAAACCGTTTAATAACCTTCTCTAAAACCTCCTGTTATCCATCAGAGAACAGTTTAACAAAACAAAATCATGGCCTGTTTTCCATTTTCAAAATATACGATTACCAAGAATAATGTCATGGAATATAACAAGCAGACTGTTGATAAGCATGTCTATAAAACTAGAGCACAGGTGCACAGCCAATAAAACAGAGCAAACATTGAATGAGAGGAAAACAGGTTTTGTATATCTTTGAAACTTTGAAATTACACAGACATTAGACATTGATGATTTATGACCGCTGAGTTGTGTTCATTGAGGTGTCACTGTAGGTGATGATGGACTGACGAAGCACTCTAAAGAAATTGTTGAAAATAAAGCAATTTATTTTTAAACAAAAACAACATGTGTGGTAAAATCTGTGTGTAAAACACTACAGTACAGTAAAATATTTTATAACATGATTAAATACATTCCAGATTTGAAAAAGATGGCCGTCCAACCGGAAGAGCATATTGTCTGCTTCTTTCTGGTAGTACCCTGCAAATGCACTGTGTACAACAACTAAAACACCACATGACAACCATCACAATATGTTGTGCTAATAGTTGTGAGCTACATTTGAATATTCACATCTTTAAACATTGTTTTAAGAGCATTTGAATGGATGTGTTTCTGCTTCCTCCCCCTGCTGGTTTTGAGACCACACCAAGGAGTTAAACATAGGATGCATATGGTATACATTTTTATTGTATTTTTAATTTCATTAAACATATTTGGGAGGTCCATGAGTATGTACATATGGATTTATTTTTGTTTTTTAGTTTTACTTTATTTATTTTTTCCATCCACCTTTAGCAATACATTCCTCTTCCCCATAAGTTGGACTGAGAGGTTATGTGAACCTGCGATAAAGTTTGCAGGAGTGATAATGGTTTTGATTTGGTATACACCATAGTCTACATTAAAAAGAAGCAAAACAGTCGAACTGGATTCAGGCAATGGCGATGTGGATTACTTTTCTTTTCCTTAGGCATACCAATATAATATAGAGCATATCAAAAACTAATTTTGTAAGAATGACAAAAGTCTAAAATATTTTCAATCTAAACTGTTTTAAATATTCAAGTATTTTTTTCCCAAAGCAAATAAGAAAATGTAAGCTTAATAATATGTTTCCTTTATTGACGATGGTTGTGATTAAAGTTGTTTGTATAATGCCTTTCTACGGTTTATATTACACATTTAGCATACATACAAATTCATGCTACAGTGTTGAAAAGTTTACAGAAAGCAGTGTACAGAAGAATTTAGGTTGAGCAAAGTATCAGTCTTTCCTTTTCACTGTAATCAGTTGATTCTATCTTTGCAAGGGAGGGAGGGAGGATTGTGGGGATTTACCAAAATCAATTTAGGTGCATGTACAGATAAATATTTCTACACATAAGCATCATTTTTTTTCTCCTTGTCATTTTATTGATTAGACAGTTCAACCATGCACCCTCATGTGCTTAGTTTTAATAATACATATTCAAATTTAAAGTGCATTATACATATTTAAATAATACATACAACACATACTTTCACATCCATAGATGTTTGTAGTCTTTAAAATAGCCTACTGGTTAAATATAACAGCTACTATAATAATAATTATTATCATTACAAAAACATTCAAGCAAAAAAGCTTCTTAATGATCTTAAAAGAACCCAGGTGAGCAGTGATCGTGATTTTCAGAAGAGAAGTGTAAAACTAATGCTAACCAAGGTCTGTGAAACCAGACAAATATGTATGTATCCAATTGAACAGGGTTATGAATTCATGTCAATTACTCTTTATAGTACCATGCTTAGGCATCAAGAAACATTGGAAGATTTTCAGTGAAATGGAAATAGTAAATACATCTCAGTGAAAAACATGATTTCAATTGTTTGCTCTATTATATTATTGCATGTATTCCAGAGAGAAAACACCCACTAATGATGCTGTTATGCTCTTGCATTTGGTTTCTATAATCTTGTTTGAGACCTTTTTGTGCCAGTAACTGAAATGACCTTGAAGTGTGTTCTGATGCTGAGTGTCAGCTAGCACACTCTCTTGATACGAATCAGTGTCAGATATCTGGGAATGTATGCCAATCTAACTCTAGAATCACTCTATTGGTTCTCAATTTACATTTATAACTGTCCATATGTTGGATTTCCCTTAGGGTATAATTTACAATATTTACAATGCACAAATTCTTGTTGTACGATGACATTGTAATGTGGGTGAAAGTCTTTCAAAAGGCAATGGTTGCCCCTCATTATAGTTACACAAAACTTTCTTTATACTCCGCCTGTGCCTGGCTCTGTTTGGTGTATTTTAGAACAAAGACTGGATATGGTTGGATTGTGAGTTTTTAGATAGTTATCGTACTTTTAGTTCCTTAGATTCCTTTTTTTTCATATAATGAGCTACATTATAATTGCTTTGTTAATTAGAGTCAACTTAAATACTTTCCAGTGTGATTTCCTGATAGAGATATTAATTGGGCTGCAGCCCGGTATGCACTTCAGTTTTTACTTAATTAAGAACAAAAGCTCTAGTGATCACCATTGATCTTTTTAACTTTGCAAGAATATGAATGATGCTTTTTAACTAACGTTACGCTGTGCAGCATCTAATTATGTCCTGTTTGAATGCATTTGTTGAGCAGTTAAGTGGCATTAATAATGTGGTACTGGGGGTGATTTATCTAACCTGTTTGCTATACTGACTTTGCACATTTACAGATAGTAAATCTGGGCAATGTCCATACTGATATTAATTTGTTACACCTGTATTTGTGCCTGTGGGTTAAAATGCAGATTGGGTATAGATGTTTACACGAGGAATGTGCAGACTGTACAGGATTTGTTTATACATTTTTACACCCTCTCCTCCAATCCTCTTAACTGCAAGTCAGAACATTTTGAATACATAAATAACATAAAGACATTAACAACACCACCCCTCAGAAAATAATTTGAAAGTGATCTATTTGAATCAGGTTTATTATTTTCTTCGTAATAACGTAACTCAATTTTCCCATTGTATTTTTCTATTTTTTTGTGTTTGACCTTTAAGAATGATTAATACATCTGTCCAGAAATAGATATCCTGTTGATTAGAACTGAAAGTGCTGGGTAATACAAAGCAGTTCGCCGAGGGGGGGGTTTCTACAGGAAGTAGTAATATGTGAATATGAGCACTACCAGAAACGTTGAATCAGTATAAGATTCGAACAAACCTGATACTCTTTTACTGACGGTGATTGTATGCTGAGTGAAGCATATTTGTAGTTCTGATAAAATCTACCATCAAGTTCCTAAATAAGTAATTATGTCATTGTGTTATACTGATCCATGGTTTGGCAGCCCAGGTTAAGAAGAATGAAAACTATTAACCATCTCCCCCTGCTCCTAAAATATCTGAAACCGACTCAAATAAGAAAAAAACCTTTATGCAGTGACTCCTCTTGCCCCTCTTTCACAGATCCAGTCCTGTCTGTGTTTCTCAAGATGATTCTCTCCAATATGATGGTATCGTAGAGCTAAGCTTGCAGTATGCTGGCAGTGCACTCATGCCCCTGTGGGTTTGCTAACCTTCAGGATAGGGAGACACAACTGTCAGAGTATGAAAGGCAATTGGAAGATAGACCTTTGTGTTGAAACCATATTACCTCTTTATGCTGACCTGTGGCCTCTCTTTCTCTCTCACAATTGGAATACATTCTCTCCATTTCTGGAATACTAATTATTATCTTTATCTTCAGTGATGTGATATTGATGACATGTAACTAGATTGATTGTAGATGGACAGAGAGATTAAACGGTAGATCACTAGAGGAAAGTACAAGTTTTTTACTAGCCGTGAAATACAAAATGTGTAGTCTGCTCAAATTACTTTTTTAAAGCAATGTTTATTTTAGTTTTAGTGGTTCTGTCTTTGAAAAGGAAAGCTTCTTAGAATCTGTTATTGGGTATTGGACTGTGAGAAACAAAGCAAACCGTGCCTGTGTGAATCACTAAATCATTTACTATGTCTCAACGTGCTACCTCTGTGCTTGCCGTGCAGCATGCTGTTTTCTAAACCTCTCTCACCAGCCTTTCACTTTCCGTTTACTGTTTCAAACTCCAGGTTTTATATAACCTACAAAGCCACCGAGAGGGAGCTCTGTGTGCACACCAAGATAGCCCGAGGTTGTTGCTGAGTGTTTTCATTTTATCTCTGTACACAGCCCAGCTAGGCCTGTCAGGGGCAGGTAGTTTAACAACAGCTCCATGCATCTCCATCATGTAGCAAACTCCTGCCGGCTTTGAAGAGTCTATTCAGTGATACAGCGTTTAACATCAACCAAGCATATTGACCGAATGCATCATGCAGGCTTATATTGATTACAGCCTAAAGGCACACTAAAACTGCTAAAGGCATAAAAAAACACCTTTGAAAGGGGCCCATTTGAAAATTACAATAACTTTTTAATTTTAGCTGGGGTAGAATATAGTTTTTACAAAGTGATGGAAACATAAAACAAAAACCTGCTCAACTCTATTATTTTTATATTTGTATTTTTAAATGTAATAACACTGACAAGACTTTTTTTTTTCAAATGTACTCTAACATTGATTGAGGGGGTTGGTATTTTAGGCATCTCCAATTAATATAATTAATAAGAGCTTATACAAGTTAAGATGGAGTGGCATGCACATATTTGACAGTCAAAAAACACCCGTTAATCAATTCAACACAGTTTTTTTACTATCTTTAATTTCTATGCAAGTACTCAACCTACTCAACTATTAGAATGTGGAATTTCCAAAATCACTTCTACCAATGTTAATTTTGACTCCAAATCAGAGTTATTTGTTGATCGTGTCTGTCTTGAGTGCACTCCTTATCTGAAAAAGGTTGCAATAAGGTCAGGAAATCTGGTCCTGTTTTGAGTCATAGTTAAAAACACATTTGTATTGTTGGGAAATCATTTTTGAAGACTGCATACACTTTTATGCAAACCATCAATGTGTGATTTTTTACAACACATCTTATGTTAATTTTAACACAGTACCCTATACAGACCACGTAAAAAGCTAAAAAATGTGTTTACACAAATTGTGTGTAGCATTTCAACACATTATCCTAGGGCCCTGTGAATAAAACCAGTTATTTACATTGTCCTGACTAATCCATATTTCAGTTTGAAATAGTTACTAATCAATCATCTCTACTGAAACAGATCTAAGTAAATGAGAGCAAAGAAAGCTTTTTGTGCAGATCTGACCCTGATGGTGTTTGTTTGCTTGTATCCAAACGGTTCCAATATGCCATATCAGATATTGAACTGGTTGCTTTATTTTCCAGAGACTGAAAATCATCTAAATCATGAGCATGATGCATTAATTAAGATTTAAGTCAGGGGCCAAGCTTGCCTTAAATACTTTACCCAAACCTAGTTTTGTACTGGCTTTGATTCTTCCTGCTGGATTTTCTTGGTCATTGAATGCAGTTGATGTTTCAGCAAATGTGCCTGTTATCTGTTAACAAGAAACCTGACAGGACAACCTCTTTGTACTTAATTGGTAGTTGTTTATGCATTATTGATGAACTAACTGAGACTCATTCAATAGCTCTGTTGGTACCAGTGTGATAAAGCTACTTCCTAATGCTGCTGACGTGCTCACTGGGGGAGTTTGTTTCAGTTGAGCAACATGCTGGCAATTATTGTTTTTACACACTTCTGACCACTGTACGTGTTTCACGATTTACTTAATTCAAGCATTCTCCATTTATGTATGTATATGAAATAAAAATGAGTTACCTCTTTGTCTTCAAGGTCTTAAGATTATAGTTTATATACAGGACATTCAGTTTATTTATGATTATTAATCTGAAAACTCAACCGATGCAGAATATATTCTTAATGGAAAAATATTGATTCTCCTCAGACATACATTACAAGCGTTCTGCCATTCAGGTGCAAAGTAGCTGTCATGTGATGACTGGTATCCCAGCAGACATATTTCTACTACTGGAACAAGGTCATATTTCATGAAGCAGAAACGTTTATGTGCAATTCTATATAGGCAGTGGAAGATGTATTCAAATACACTATGATATATCTATATCTTTCTCTGTCTATCTATTCCAACTGGTCTATTTTTAATTACTTTTTTATCATTAGACTAAGAGAAAGCATTTGATAGTGTAGATCATCTGTATTTGTGTAGAGTCCTCAAAGCCATTGGGGGTAGTGTTGCTTTTATTGAAAAAATCCATCAGCTTTATGGTGAACTTTTTTGGGTACTGAAGATAAATGGTATTTTAAGTGCTCCATTTTCTGTACAGAGGGGTATTTGGCAAGGTGCTCTCTCTGGTATGCTGTACTCTTTGGCTACAGAACCCCTTGTGAATGAACTACAGAGAGTGCTGACAGGAGTGACTTTTCCCTAGTGTCTGAATCAGTTTTTTAAGGTTATTGCTCATGCAGATGACATAGCAGTACTCGTAGTTGGAGGCCTGTCAGAGAAAGTTTGAGAGGTTCTCCAGTGCAAAAATCAACTGGGCCCAAAACAATGCGGTTCTAGTGGGGGACTGCAAGGGACAGACTGCAGTGGCACAGGGGGCGATGCCAGTACCTGGGTGTCTATTTGGGTGATGTGACAACACAGTATAATTGTGAAGGGCTGGTGGAGATGTTTAAATCCAGGTTACAGCAATGGCAGTGTCTACTTCCTCAGATATCACAGGGGCAGGGCACTTGGATAATCTGGTTGCCTCAAGATTATGGCACAGTCTTATGGAACCTCCAGTGGTCTTAATTAAATGGATCCAGTCCATTTTGTTGGAATATTTGGGGGATGGGCTACACTGGATCCAACAGAGTGTATGTGCCTTTGGCAGAAGGTGGGCAGGGTCTCATCTAAAGGCACTACAGAGGCTGCTGAACTACCCCTGGGCACAGCTTGCTCTGGGCTTCCTACAACAGGTGGGGGAAATTGAGGATGGGTAAACGTATGTTTCTGATAGACCTGGATAGACTGGAGGTGCCTCCATATGACAGAAGTCTCCTGAAGGCCTGGAGCTTATTCAAGATTGACTGCAGAGACTTTGAGAAATTACATTTATATGGTTTCCTAGACTGAATTTGTTTCCTAGAAATTACGTTTATATGGTTTCCCACACTGAGGTACCAGGGCGGTTACTCAAGGTTCAGCATGTACATTAGTTTTCTTTACCTACTGTTGAGGGGAAACAGGTGTACAGGGACTGCGTGAAGGTTTGTCACCAGCAGCAGCTCCAGTAGTTACCTGACACACACTGGAGAGAGGGTGAAGGAGTTTGAATGAGTTTGGTGAATACTGTACAACCCAAATCTGCAGTGCATCCCAACTCTTTTGGGTCCATTATTAAGCCTGGGGTTACACACAATTCTACTTTTTGTTCCCAGTGTTTCACTGCTTTCTGTACTGTGCAAGACAGAGGCCACTGTTTGCTTTGGTGAAGACTATGTGTTAGTATAGTATTCAGCTGACCAATTGGACAGGCCACGTTTGCTATTTTAGAAAGAATAGGATCAATGTTTTTTTTAAATCAGGATCTTGTGCATATTTTTAAAATGCTAGTGCTATCTGACTTTCAATTCTGTGGAGAAATGCAGGATTTGGACAAGTTTGAGCTGATGTGGTGTGTTAATGTGTTGTGTGATGTAGGAGGGGTGGGGATGGGAAGATTTCGATTGTTTAATTGTTAGCATCTCTTGTTGTATTGTCTGTAGTATGGGGGGGGATTTTACTGTTTTGGTTTATATTGTTTGTTGTAAATGTTCAATGTGTTAATCAGTTTTTGGATTTGTAAAAGTGTGTATACACACACACACACACACTTATTATACTAAAAGTAGCACTGTCAACTGTAACTTAAAATTATTTATCACACCACTATTTAAGATATTCTTCGGGATGTAATGACAAAAAAAGTAAATTTTATTTCAACTATATAATTACTTTTTATGTACTTTATTACACAGCTGAGTATTTTGTTTTTAGAAAAAACACTGCTTCCATGCTGTAGGCCGATAATTAAGCCTAAATATAGATTGTTTTCTAATTTGTCTGCATTGTAAAGAAAGTAAATGTATGTGGCTTGAAGAATGTGAAAACAAGAACTTTAAAGTTATGCTACTCTATTTAAATATAAAATGAGAAGTAGATAGTGTAATTAAGTTAATTTCCTTTTTTAAATGTTTTCCTGTCTTTCTTGTCTTCTCAATCTATAATTGCTAAGTTGTATCAGCTTCTTAAGGACATAACAGATACATGTTAATGACCAGATAAATTCCATTATTTAGCTAGCTGGATTTTATAGACAGGAGTGATCAATACTCTTGATGAACACAAGATTCAGAAACAGACATTTTCCACAGAAGAGTCCCTTGTATGCTGTAACCATCTTAAAAGAATACAAAGAAGTGAAGGGTTTCACAAAGTATTAGATAAACATGACTATAATAGGTAGCTTTGCCTCTAGAGTAGATATTAATGATTAAAAGTTAACATCTCCCAGTGTGAAGCTGTTGGGTAGCTCTGTGGTTAAATGCCACTTGTGTTTTGAAGAAAGAACAAAGGCTATCTGTGTTTTATGTGCTTTCAAAACATTGTTGAGTGTTGTCATTTCAATGCATGTCATTCCTGCCTGACACTTCCATTTTCCATTAATATATGCCAATATTCAGTGTGACCCTTTTGTGCTCAGAATCATTAATTTCCTTCCAAAAAGTAGAACTAGAAATGAGTTTACCAGAATTTGCATTACTGGCATTAATAATTTGTCATATTTTTATTTTTGTGTATGTGCACATGTTTGTGATTAGAATTTGTTCATGTGAGTAAATAACTAACTTAAAATAGTTAATTTGCATTTTTTTTTACTTACTGAACCTACCCCTAACCAAAGGCTGTAATGTGTGCTGATTCTTTACATTTATCCTAGATTCAGTTATGTTTTTCTTCAAATTCTTTAGATCAACTTCACAGAGATGATACACTTTCAAGCATTGTAGACAATGTGTTGATTTTGTAATTGCATATGTGTGACATTTAGGATAGGGGTTATTGGTTTGTACTAATACTGTTAACCTTTAAATATCACAGGTACAGTTGCAGTATGTTACCATGTTGAGGGTAGAATTGGGGCCAAAACATGTTTTTTTGTTTTAGTTTGTGTTTTATTATTATTATTTTTTACCTCTAAATAAATTAAAAGACATAAAGTGAAATGGTTCTTAACAACGTAGTTTCATTTCTTATTCTAACAGACCTAGATATATGACTATATATAAAGTGGAGTGCTTTGGGAGTAGGAATAGATTTGTGCTGCCACAGTAATCAGCCAATGGATTTTCTAATCAATAGATGCAAAGGAAATGCCTGAAGTCAGAAGGAAGCAGGAAAAGGAATTCTGCTCCTATTTTCATCAGCTTAGAATTAAGGTTTTGCTAGATCTCAGTAATGTTGAAGTCTACTTCCGATGTTTTGCCATGAGAGCAGTTAATATTGATATCCATGAGGAAATAATAAGCACTTTCAAAGGCCACCATTGTAAGTTGTCTTTCTAGGGAGAAAAAACCCATACAAGTTACAGGTCAATGTGGTCATTAAAGTAAGCACAGTATATTGATCATCTGATTAATGAGCTTTAACACAATGAAATATACTCTTACTTAAAAATGACCAATCCATCCAATTGACTGTCACAATTAAACAGTCATGATATGAAGATATTCAATTTGTTATAAGGCTAGAGTGATGAGTTATTATAATAGGATAATAAGGTGGGGTGCTTTAGTCAGACCAAGAAAAACACATTCAAGGCACAAGAAAACTGATCCACAAAGAACTTCCCTTGTCTGTTTTCTTCAGCCCGTTTTCCGCGCTTTCTTAAGTTTCAGTCAGCTCTGGCTTTCTGTGCAGATAATAGATCTGTATTCATTTGGGATTTTAAAAGACCCCAATCACACCCTGACAGGTTTCTAATGGAACTTTGATGGCATGTCCCTCTTGTGGTATTGAAATCATTACTGATTTCTTTTTTTGATATTAATCAGTCATCTTTCATTGCTTTTAATGGGAGGCCTTTGAAAATCTTGGTACCATCTGGTGAAATAGGATTTTTCTTTCTCGTCAGCTAAATTTTTTCACCTTGCAAGACCACAAGAACTGATAGAGTGTGTTGTTTAATTTCCCAGGTGTGTGACATATAAAGCTCCCCTATGGCACTTAATCATTACACATTTATGAGCTTAGAAAATTGCCCTAACTAAAACCGAATGATCAACTATGTATTTTCTTAGTTAAAACGGTTCAATTAAACACATTAAACATAATTCAATTCAATAATGAATAAAATAATGTAAGCTTTGATTACAGTACCTTTTCATTTACAGTACTGTGGACAATTCTGTAGTGGAGAAGATTTCGAATACATGCATCACTCTTTAACATGTGCGTTCCCCATATTGTTGTTTTGCATAGGCTACAAGGAAGAGACGTTCAGGCTTAAAACTGTAAACAAAAGGAATGATTACATTTAAACTAAACACATTAATTTGAGCTTTATGGTTTAGTGAGGACAATGAGGGAGGGATGCTTTATGTTATTTTACATGTTTGTCACAGAAAATCCTTGCACTGTGCCTTGACTAGAATATAGAAGAGCCAGGGCCAGGCCTTAGGCAGTGCAGAATGTCTTTGTTTTTATTATTTTTTCCTCAATCTACAATAGTTTCTGACTTCTAAATTGACTGTAAAAGCAGATTCAAGAGAGACTTGCCAGTTGATTTTATCCATGATGTTTGTGCGATTTGGTAAGGTGATGTGGAACCACTCACCTTCCCCATTCCAGAAAGCAGAACCTGCAAAATTGCTGTTTTTTAAAACAAGAAGGGCTTTGCTTAGATATCAGGTTAATTCGCAGATATTTATTTTTGTTTGGTACTGGAAAAGCATTTGTGATGCAATACGTTTGATTTGGTCCTGGCCCTTATGAGATTTCTCTACCGTCCACATCCTTCAAACCGATGTCTGATCCCTGTCTTTCACCATGCGTTCAGAACTGATTATAATTTGCAGAATTTTTTGCACTGCCCTTGCCTTGATGATTGTACTGTAAACCAGTCATAGCTAGTGGTATAGTACTAGTGCAGCTAGTGCTGTAATTGTATGGTAACAAAAATAATATTTTGCCTCAACTTTGAGCATCTAAATTGGGCAGCAATTTAGCCCTACCTATAGTGCCTTGCATGTGATGGTCCCTAATGTTTAATTGAGGTTTCCATGGCTTCTGACACTCCCAAATCTGATGTGGCGCTATAAAAAATATTTTAGATCTTTCTGCCTTATCATGTTCTCTTTCTTTGTCACAACCAGGGCAATTAATTTAGCAACTCTTTAGGGCTAGTAGCAATATGTATACATACTGCATGGAGTGATCCATTTTGTTTCATAACAGATTGCAGATGAAAGGAAACCACTCATTTCTTCCCTGTCTGTTATAATCACTAGTGCACTAATTACCCCAAATCACTGACATCCAGGGTCAATAAGGATGGGAACAAGCACATCAAAGACAACTTGCACAAAAGAAAGACAATGACTTTCCACAAAGCTCATTGGAAACGGCAGCACTATTTGCTCTGCTATTCTGCTTTTTAGTTCTGTTTCTCTGTCTTTTTTGTTTGATCATTTCTGAATTTTATTATTTTTGTTTTCAGTTTGACAGCGAAAACATGTACATGAGCATGACAGAGCCAAGCCAGGACTTCGTGCCAGCAAGCCAGGTGGGTTAATTAATCTTCTCTGCCTTGTTTCAAGTTGTAATTAAACAAATTTAAAGGGATGCATTGCAAATTAGTGGCGCTATCAGTAGCTGCCATAATCAGGAGTAATTATAATTTATAAACAAAGCATTTAAGACCAGTTTCAAGTTAATGAGATGTAGCTGATAAAGCACAGTGGTTGGCGGGTTGCTGAAAGATGCAACAGTTTTTTGGTTTTGTTTTTTCTACACAAGGAAAGCAGCAGCTGCTTTGCCGGTCTGCTCCTCCCAGACAATTTGTGTTACCTTTAGAAAGGCAGTTTCACACAGGTTCATGTTATTAATGATTCTTATCGCTGGGGGCTGGGATGTCTCACCTGATAATTGTCTATGTCATTTTATTGGAGATGACATTGGGGGTTATAGAAGTGAGAAGTGAAAAAGTTATGTTACCACAAGTGACCCTAGATGCAACTAATCTGGACAGTAAGTCTCATTTCAGATGGAGGTCATGTCAAATTTACTAGCTGCTGCTGGGCCAAGATAGTGAGTCTCAAGCATGCAGGATTTATTTGATAAAAAATAAAAAATAAAGTAACAGTAAAGAATGTTTATATACTTAAATTTAATATAGTTTTGCCTAACCTTTCAACCATACATTAGTTTGGTAGTTTTATGTTATGTGTTTTATGCACTTTTTCCTGTAGGGAGAATTACAGTAATTAAATCAAAAAAGGGAAAACAATTTAAGGCTGCGTTTTGTTGTACAATTTTACTGCAAAGAAAATGAAGTGTTACATGATAAAATATGTTCATGAAAAACTGAATACATTATAATTTTCTATTACATACTAAACCAGTGTATTTTTTCCCCTGTCAATTTCAGTACATTGGTTTGGAAAGTCATATATACATCTTAATGTGTTATTTTCCTTTTACAGAGCTGTAATCTGAGTAGATCACTGAACAGGGGATACGTCCACCCTTCATAATAATTTCAAAAATTTAGAAACAAAATATACAGATTTTCTGTGCTCTTGGCATGTGTGGTTAATGTTGAAAACTGAAGAATAAAGACTGCTCATTTTGCAATAGTGAAACTAAATCCCAAGATTTTCATTGCTCTATAGCTGTATGGTGCATACCAGAGACATTTTTATATGGTTCAGCATAAACAGTTTAGTCTGGTGTTCTTTTTAACATTTTTTTTAATGTACTCCCCCTGCAAAGGTTTTATACACATTACATGCTTACATATTATTTTACAGCTTGGGAAAGACTTAATGAAAAGCAAATGTTAATTTCTGTAAAAGGGAAAAATCAAGTTTGCCTTTACATAATCCTAGCATAGGATAATTTTACTATTTCATGTGTGCTGTATTTCAAACTGAAAACTATTTAGGCAAGCATGGCCTATGAAATATATGTGTGCAGTGCATTGGTGCCTTTTGCAATAAATCCAAAAAGAGTATGTACTCACATTGATCTTAAATTAAAAAATCAAATATGGATTTTATTAGGAATTGAGAGGAACTAAAACAGGCAGTCCAATCTAGAGGATAGAGTTTCTCCATAAATTCAAATTATCAACCCAGGTGAAGAATGAAAACAAAGGGCTTCAATTTTAAAATACAGGCTTCTCTTGAAAGTCACACTATGAAGCAAGGCAGACCAAAGAAACATTCACAATCAGTTAAACATTAACAAGATGGTGGATTTCATCTATGTTCATGATTTTATATTGATTTTGTGAAGCTAATACTGAGTACTAATTACTCAGCAAAAAAGTGATACAAAACACCTGTTCATTATGTCAACATTGGTTTACTTATGGTTTCTCTAAAGCAAACCATCTGCAACCGATCAAGCTGCATTATATTTATCAAAGAATAGGCACAGGTGTCCTTCAGAACTGACCATTTGCCCACCATATGCTGATATTGCTGAAAGTCATAAAACTATAAGCACATTCATAACACCACTGGGAACACTATATTATTTCTGTTCAGCTGTATCCTATATGAATACTGTATACTAATATATTTTTAAAATTGTTAGTTTTCTTCTGTGTTGCCTGATGTTGTCAATTATTAACTGACCTCTGGTCTGGTGGAAAGCAGACCATTCTGCTTTTAACATTGTTAGTTGATCCATTCACCTTACATTTCACTTCAGTTCCGAGTGCCTGACAGCCCCACCCAGATGCAACAAAACATGAAACACACAGGACCACATGGGAAAAGAGATGTGCCATCTCAGTTGGACTATCCTCGACTATCCTGGGTAAATACTAAAAAAAAAAAAAAAAAAAAAAACAATGCTTATGTCCATACAAATTTGAACTGAAATAATCAATGAAAAAAGTTATGTTTGCTTTGCATGATTGTTTATTGATATATATGAAAATACTACTGATAAAGATAAGTGTTTCTCATAAGCATGGATATCACTTCAATTTGTTATCTAGTGTTTTCTGTTGTTAATTTTCAGATTTAATCCTAAAAGTGCATTGTCAGACTCACTGTGGGATATAACTAACATAGAATTAGCTTGTTTAGGCCCCTTAGGGTCTAAAAATGTGAGGACTAATTGCATTTATTTGATATAGTGGAAATGTAAATTGAATCAGTGATTGCAGCTGCAAAGCAACTGCATCCATTACAGATAATAAAAGATCCTAGTTTAAGATGTACTGTTAACAGTGAATTTTTAAGTAGACTTTTTTATGGGTTTGAAAGTAGTAAAATAATTTGAAAATATACAAACTACAATGTATTAATATGTTTATGTCAGTGTGCCCCATGATGATTTTATTTTAATATACTAGGGTGGTGTAATAATTCAGGTGCAACAAACATGGGCAACTAGAAAAATATTAATGAAAAATGTATTCCATTAAAGTATTAGTATTCCAATAAAGTATTATTTATTTGTGTAAAAGAGTGAGTGACAGGGTTCTCTGATGTGTACTGAAACTATTAAATCTCATTATTAACACATTGTAGATTATCATAATATTCAACAAGCAAAATTCTAAAGCAGCTGTACCATTTAGTTACGATTTCTTGATTTATTTTCTATTTGATGTGGAACTGACCTTTCACTTGTGTTGATTACTTTTGCATACTATATGGCAGCTTGTACATGGATAAAGTGCAAGCTGTCACTTGGTCATTGCCCTGAAGAGAAAGAAAAAGGAAAAGTAAACAAAGTTGACTTGTTAAATGAAATTGCATAATAAAAAACGATGAAAAATAAAAGTAACAGATCGTACTGAGTAGTACAGTGTTCCACTCTGTAGCAATATGGGTTGTGTTACTAGCCCCTGATTAGTGGAAAACTAGTTCTTTCAAAAGGTGTATTTGTGAATATTAATAGAAATGCTAGATTTTACCAGTCATGGATTTTATCAAGATAATTGTGTCCACAACTCTGGTTGCTAGACACCAAGTCATCGGTACCCCAGTTATGTGAAGATTTTGCTTTAATATCAGTATTTTACATTTTGTTAAAGAGTAATAAATAATATGATTAAATTAGAACTGTATCCACCAGAACCATGACATTTCACACTCACTGTTTGCATTTCTGTATGGTAAGTGATTAAAAATCGCAGCATAGGCAATTAAACTGATTGTACAATTAACAAGATCACTTATGCTTAATTTAAATAATTAGTAAGGTCAGAATGAATCAATTCCACCTCTAAAAATTAGTAAATATTACCCCTTTGAGTATCTCTAGGGACTATGTAAGCTACTAAACTGATTAAAGCAGAATTATTACTCTGCCATAACCATTATAAAGTATAGCTATAATGGCGAGATAACTCTGCTTTTAATTTAGATCTTAGATTTGTTAGTGGGAAGAGTTGAATCCACCTTGACCTCATTCTGAAATGGTGACACAGGAATGACATCAAACTACTTTGACAATTAGGCTTCTAAATCATGTTAAAGGCTTACTATTTTAATGTAAATGTTAGCTTTCACAAATATATATGTCTCAGATCTGCTAATACAAAAACTGAACATTCAATTTAAGTTTGTTTTGAGGAAATGATTATACAACATGGCAGGTATAGAAGGTGTCAGTAATATTATGTGAATTCCCAAATGCCTATGTTGCCTTGTATCATGGAAAATTAACTGCACTGTTGATCAGTGGGATTTTCTGGTATTTGTGTAAGAAAGCGTGATGTTTTAGGTGGAATAATAATAATTAAAAAAAAAAAAAAACATTTGTAGACTTTTAAAAGACAGCATTAAACACGGTGCCTCTTGGGTTTAATTATCGCAGGGCAGAAAGAAATGACATTTCCACCACCTGTTTCCAATGTGCTTTCTTTTCCTCCTTGAGTTTATAGTTATAGTCGTCTGTATCCTCGGGACTATTTGATTAAAACAACATAGAATTTCCAGCAGGAGCAAATGAGGCATGCATGTATAATCACACTGGATGAAAAACATCTTTTACTCTTTGACTCCCACTGTTGTCTCAAAACCCAGGGGAACTCAGGTGATTTGGCATTAAGCAGAAAGGAATGGGTTGAATATAAAGCCATACATGATCATACTGCTTTGTGAAAAGCTAAATCATGGGCAAACAGGTGTTCTCCCCGTAGGAGGTATGTGCCTAAATGGTTCAGTGAGCAGAGTGTGAAACCAGGTACAAATCAATGTGAAAGCCACAGCACGCTAATATAGCCTGTAATAAAGGGATAATGGAAAACTGATTCTCCCCTTTCATACTGTGAAGGACATAACATGTCTGATTGGAATTAGATCTTATCAGCATGTTCTAAGCTCCATCTCCATACGTGCCTGTAGGAATGTTTGGCATCACGTGACACAGAACTGTCAAGGGGCTGAGATAATAAGTGGTTTATACATTGAATGGAAGAGTTCCAAAGATTCACAATTGCAGCTATCTTTTATATATATATATATATATATATATATATATATATATATATATATATATATATGTGTGTGTTCTATAGTGTATTCAATATGTTCTAATAAGGACAATACATTCCAACATGTTTGAAATGTACTAATAAATATTTTAACATAATTTGTCAGAATTAATTAGAGGACTTTTTGTTTTTATAAATATCTGTTACAAATTAATTGTATAGATAAATGAGTGGCAGTAATTATTGCCTACAAGCTGTGTGATGTTATGTAAAACGGGTATTATTTTAATTAAAACAACTGCCATCTTTTTTTTTTTTTACCTCTGCCTTTTTCATTTTTGTTTAAAAAGTATGTAATTTGACTTTCAAAAAATGTTTTGACTGGAACTATTCAATTATTTGACTATTTTTCCATACATCAGGATCCTTCTTGTTCTATAAGAAAACGTGCCCTGCAGTAGCACTTGAAAATTATCCTTTACTTTCTATTTCCATATCAGTTAAAGCTTTAGGGCTTATAGACACTGTTAAGAAGTAACATATGGCTGGCTACTGTTCTTGTGATACTGCTGCAAGCAAATACCATAATTCTGTACTTGTAATGATTTTTTTTACAGACTATTTCTGGAGGACAGCCAGACTCATGAATTCTTTGAGATAATTATATTTTTCTGAAATCTTGCACTCTGGTTTCCAGTTTAGTTCTTATTTATGCATTTTTCATGTATTTAGAAGAGTCCAAATATCCTAAATAGAGTATTTTAATGGTACATTTTTATTTGTAAATTGACGTCTAACTGTCGTTTCATGTTGTGAGCTGTTGTGGAAGTGTTCCAGAGCTACAATATGATCGTGGGCTTCATGCAATAATATACATTCATAATGCAAGAACCTGAAACGGCATTAGTGAAGAAAATGAAACATAACTGTTTAATTTAATAGTGAACGAATTCTCATCAGTCTTTGTGGAATAAAACATCTGTCAGTGTGGAAAATATTACTAGTTTATCCAACTGATCTTTTTTTTTTCTCTCCTTCCCCACCATGTCTCTCTTGTCCATAAGTGAAAGCTGCCTTTATTAAGATTAAATGATGGCATGTGGAGCACAATTTTGCCAGCAAGGGGCTCAGTGAACAAGATATAACTGTTTGAGTGTATCCTCAGAATGGCAATCTGGAAACCAAATGGGTGTTTGAGCTTTTCTACAATAGTAATTGAAGTAAACCGCCTTCTTTTAAATACATCAGATCAATTCAAATAACTAAGGATGTTGGTTACAAACTTACATTTTATAAAAAATAATAATTGCAAGCAGCAGTAAAGCATTTTAAATTTTTTTTATCTTTACTGTATTTGTGAAGCTTGAAAGTGCTTTATAATGCCATATTTATTTTAATTGATATATAAATGTGATTTTGAAGGCTTTACATCTTGGAGGGAGGAGATATGTGTTCTTAATTTCACCTCTGTAATGGAATAAGAAAAGCAAATATGACATGCTTTTCAAATTTGTTTTATTATGGTAAAGTGGCATAATATATTTATTTAGATTTTCTCTGGAATCTCCTACTTTGTGGTCTTTACAGACTCCCCTCTATACTTGCTTTTATGACTAACACATACCAGCAAATGCTGGCCATCTGTTTTAATTCAAGTTAGATCTAGACCAAATCAAAAATTTGATCCACTCTCAAATCGCACATTACAAAGTTAGAAAGTGGTTATCTAACAATAAATTGAACTGCGATTTTTCGAATATGAAAACACACTCCCCTAAGAATATATACATTTCATACACTAAAGACTCAAAATGGATAACAAAAAATATATTTAAAAATAGATACATTCAATAGCTATTCTTTAATATTGAAACAATGATTCTGTACTGAATGTAATTATATTTTGGAATCAAAGTGAAAAGAAACTCTTTATGGCTTGTGCAATTTTAATAAAAATATGTAAATCGTCGTGTCCAAACTTCATTGAAATTTTTTTGACCTGTATGTGGGTCTTAATACAAAGCCAATCTTAGTTCTTTGACTGAGTAGACAGATCAGTCAGGTATTGTTCGTTAAATATTGCAATCTGTTCAGAACATCATTCAAAATGAATCTGACAAACACTGTAAAGTTTTGATCCAAACTGCTACATGATACATGAAAACGAAATGTCTGTCATGAAGCCTGAAGTCTAGGTTTGTTTTGATTAATTTAAAGAAGTTTAAGATTCAGATCTTGCAACATAACTTCTGATTTGCTTATATAGAGATTTGAAAACAGATATTCAGGTTTAAGTGTTGATGTTACAATAACAAATACCCACAGCATCAAATAATGGAGTGGTTTTGTTTGATTTAAATCTTGTTATTTTAAAGTAATTCTGTTGCACTTGTAACCAAAACGATCTAATATGCCTATTGTATGTTTATTCTGGTTACGGGTGAATCATTCTTTCTTCTAAGAATTAGATAAAGCTTAGAACTAATCATTATTTTTTCTAAGAGTATCAAGGAAACGCACGTGAAGTAATATACACTCACCTAAAGGATTATTAGGAACACCTGTTCAATTTCTCATTAATGCAATTATCTAACCAACCAATCACATGGCAGTTGCTTCAATGCATTTAGGGGTGTGGTCCTGGTCAAGACAATCTCCTGAACTCCAAACTGAATGTCTGAATGGGAAAGAAAGGTGATTTAAGCAATTTTGAGCGTGGCATGGTTGTTGGTGCCAGACGGGCCGGTCTGAGTATTTCACAATCTGCTCAGTTACTGGGATTTTCACACACAACCATTTCTAGGGTTTACAAAGAATGGTGTGAAAAGGGAAAAACATCCAGTATGCGGCAGTCCTGTGGGCGAAAATGCCTTGTTGATGCTAGAGGTCAGAGGAGAATGGGCCCACTGATTCAAGCTGATAGAAGAGCAGCTTTGACTGAAATAACCACTCGTTACAACCGAGGTATGCAGCAAAGCATTTGTGAAGCCACAACACGTACAACCTTGAGGCGGATGGGCTACAACAGCAGAAGACCCCACCGGGTACCACTCATCTCCACTACAAATAGGAAAAAGAGGCTACAATTTGCACAAGCTCACCAAAATTGGACAGTTGAAGACTGGAAAGATGTTGCCTGGTCTGATGAGTCTCGATTTCTGTTGAGACATTCAGATGGTAGAGTCAGAATTTGGCGTAAACAGAATGAGAACATGGATCCATCATGCCTTGTTACCACTGTGCAGGCTGGTGGTGGTGGTGTAATGGTGTGGGGGATGTTTTCTTGGCACACTTTAGGCCCCTTAGTGCCAATTGGGCATCGTTTAAATGCCACGGCCTACCTGAGCATTGTTTCTGACCATGTCCATCCCTTTATGACCACCATGTACCCATCCTCTGATGGCTACTTCCAGCAGGATAATGCACCATGTCACAAAGGTCGAATCATTTCAAATTGGTTTCTTGAACATGTCAATGAGTTCACTGTACTTAACTGGCCCCCACAGTCACCAGATCTCAACCCAATAGAGCATCTTTGGGATGTGGTGGAACGGGAGCTTCGTGCCCTGGATGTGCATCCCACAAATCTCCATCAACTGCAAGATGCTATCCTATCAATATGGGCCAACATTTCTAAAGAATGCTTTCAGCACCTTGTTGAATCAATGCCACGTAGAATTAAGGCAGTTCTGAAGGCGAAAGGGGGTCAAACACAGTATTAGTATGGTGTTCCTAATAATCCTTTAGGTGAGTGTATATAATCATGCATTGGTGTCTAATTATGTCACCTACACTCCATTTGCTAATATGACATATTCTTGGTGTGATTGACTTGTGATTTAGTCTCATACAAGTCTCACACTGGTTATTCTGGCATATGGCTGCCTATTCTTAAACTTTGAAGACAAAAATGGGTGTCCTTTGTTGCAGCCTCAGGGAGAAAGTATGTACATTCCTTTTGACCCAAATGATCTTTGACCAAGTAAATGCCATAGCCCATAGAATTTGATTTATCTAGTTACTCGTAACAGAGGCTGGCAGCTCAACAAGTCCAAACTAGTTACAGAAACCAGCTCCGAATGCAACATTCAAATGATTACTGTGTACAGTCCCTGAGGTATTCATTACAGACAAAATTGCTCTTGTTGCCTTCAATACAAGCTGAGTTGCAATGGGAAATGAAAAGCTGCCTGGAAAAATAGGCCACCTAATTAAGTTAAACTACTCTAGCATTTAGCCTGACATCGTCATTACTCAAAATTAAAAAGCTGCTTCATTTTAGTGTGCAGGTTACTGTTGTTTACATTTGTTTTCCTTTTAATTGGTTTTCTTTGAAATAAATCTTCCATAAACCATACACAGAACAGCAAGATATTAAAGGCTAGAGTAACTGCATATTAGAGTTGGAAAATGAACAGCAGAAAAAAAGGAGCAGCCAAAATTAAGATATATTTATCAGACCTTAAAAGTACATCAACTTGAAGACAGTGTAATCATAACATGCAATTGCCAACTCAAAGTGCAGTGAGAAACAGGAATGTTTGCTTCAAGTAAAGCAGTCTTGTTTAAATTTAAAAAATAAATGTCTAAGTAGCAGGGAGGAAGTTGTCCTTGTGGTTATTGGAAATTGTTTGTGGTCTTTTTTTTTTCTACATCCAAACTATTTAATTTTCCACATCACCCTTCATGTGAAGAACTATTTAATTTTGTTTTTCTAAAATTGTCAGAAGGTCATGTCTACATGTCTAATTTAAAATAAATACACAAATAACTACATTTTTGTATGAACACTTTTTTTCATATTCTTAAGCTCAGCTTTGGCAGGTTTAATACATTTTCATATGTGTGTGTTTGAGCCAGAACTTGAAACTTGCAATAATAAATATATATGTAAGCACATATGCTACTACTACTACTAGTAATAATAACAACAATAATATTAGTTATAATAATAAATTGTGAATAATAAGTCTACAGAAGAGTGCTCTTGAAGTTATTCAATGAGACACATAATAAAGTCTTCATTCTAATCATGCAAGACCATGAAATTTAAAAGTATGAGCCAAGTTTAGTGAGGTTTAGAATTTAGCATATCCATTACATGTGTATCCGCTTTATTATACTTTGAAGAAGACAAATACAGCCATGAATTTTACTGCCTGTTTAACAACGAAATCTTATCACATAAATTTGCACTGCAGGTGACAAAATTGTCTCGTTCAGGTGATAAATGCTGATGAGTCACACAGCACTAGGTCACCTTCACTTACTTTTCAGTCACATACTGAACCGAACAGAATTGGTGAGTTTTATGGTTTAGTTTTTTTTACTGTAGTTCATTTTATTTTACATATGATTTTTTCATTCATATTCATTGTGTATTGGATCCCTTAAAACAATGACAGAATGGCATGCAATGGAACTGCTTCATTTAAACCAAACAAGCCAGATATAATCATATGAAGAAATGGGATCTGATTAAGATTGTGTCTATGGCATTATTCTTAGTCCCCTCCCCCAACTCCTTATTTTCATCTTCTTCTTACAGTATTATGATTATTACTATTATTGTTATGATTAGGTTGGTGCGTGCTTCCCACTCGTTTTAGAAAATCATGCCTTTCAATGCAATGGAAAACAAGTACCCTGTAAACATTCCCATTTACACAGAAACACACAAACAAAACAACTTGATGCCAAATATCCTGTGGAGATTCGTTTTCAATACATTTTGTGCCATGCTGACACCTGAGCCTATAGTTACTATTCATAATTTAACAATGTGCAAATGGATGCCTAGATCTTTTAAGAGCAACTTGAAAATCAGACCAGCATTGCTTCCCCCTGTGAACTCCTAAAGGGCTTTGATACAATCTTCAATTTTGACACTCAGGTGGGTGCATCTTAGTAAATAAAACACTGGCTTTATTTTTTTATTTTTTCTACAAAATGTACTGTGCAGCCTTCTGAAATCTTGCAAGGAGTGGAAATTACAGCTATTGACTAGGGCCAGCATAAGGACTGTTGGGTGAAAAACCTCACTAGGACAAGTGCAAATACTTGGTCTAACACTAACACTGTGTATTTGGGTGAAATAAGCTTTACATCTACAGCTATCAAATAGATGTAGGTATTTTGACTTTAATATCGAATTTAATATAGCAGTGTTGTTTCCCAGTTTGTTAATAAAGCTATTTGCTTACATTTTTGTAATCTGATCTTTGTAAATTTAAGTTATTTCAAAGCAATATGAATGCCATCTCCCATTATCTTGAACTACCAAATATGTCTGTATCCATGATTTAAAATTAATTTGACAATTAATGTTATGTTGTTTTTGAGAAAGAACATAAAGTAGGCAAACTTTTAAATGATAGTATTTCAGATTCTTTGTAAACATACTGCATGACATTAAAAATTAACAATCTGTATAGTATGCTTGTGATTTCAAACCCAAAATCAGCATTATATAACTAATGTACAATTTGAAAAATTGATACATAAGAAACGTTGTATTACCTATTACTGGAACCTTTGTTGGCACACTGCTGGGAAGTGCTAGAACAGATTCTCAGTGTCTTAACACTTTCAATAGCTGTAATCAATGCCACTCAGACTAATCTCAGAAAAGTATTATCTTTTAGCGAGCTATTACTCCTGAACAATTTCAATCTAAAATGGCTTTAAAGCTGCAGTTGCAGTCCTGCATTTCTATTCAGAGATTGCAGGTCATGGGTTTAAAGTTTTCAGGAGTAAAAATGTAAGATACAATTGTAGATCAATTGAGAACATAGTAAATAGCCTGCTACGGTAGTTGCTTTGGCAGGGAGATATTTCTTCTAGCTAAAAGTAAAGTTATGCCAATATGCTGTCCCAGTCGAAATTAGACATCTGTCAAGAAAAACACAATCATACATGCAAATTAATAAAAAGAAGAGTTGGCTATTATAAAGGGAATAAATCTGAGCTTCATTAAACACATTATTGTGACCTTTTAAGGAAACAGTTGGGCTTTGATTTTGGATTTCATTATTTAGTTAATTGCCTTAACTGGCTGTGTTACAGAATCGTTTGCTTTTCATATGAATAAAAACTGTTATGTAGGCGGTGGGGAAAAAAAAACAAAAAAAAAACTATATAATATACATCTGCAAAGTTTGGATCCTGGTAAGCTTATTAAAGAGACAATTTAATTAATGTTTTCAACTGAGATTTTTATTTTATCTTATTGGCTATAGTATTATAAGTATGTATTACACATTTCTGTTCGTATTTTTAATATAACTTCTAAAACTAAATTAACTATTTTCAAAAGCATAAAAATGTATCTTAATTGGGAAGGATTATGTTTTTCATGTCCTAACACTAATGGATTATTAATTTGTATGTTAACATTAATCATCAGATCAATCACTTGTCGTTTTAATGGAGCAATTCTGCTGGTGACCAAATGAATAATAGTGTGTGAACTTTAATTAATGGTGTTACAATTGTGCAGTTCCAATCCTAAATAATGTCTTTGTGTTTTGTGTGTTTGTTTGTTTGTTTTTTTGCCCAGTCTTACCCAGTTCCCAGCCTAGGTGATGAAGACTTCAACATTCCTCCTATAACACCTCCTACACTGCCCGAGCACGCGCTTGTCCACATGCCGGAGTCAGAGTCTGGAGGGTACCACTCTCTTTGCCCTCAGATTTCACAAAACGGACTGCTTCCCTTCCATCCGCAAAACATGGACCTCCCAGCCATCACGGTCTCTAACATGCTTAGCCAAGATGGAGCCCTGATTTCAAATTCCTTGTCTGTGGTAAGTCCTCAGTACCGAATACTATATTTACATTTGAATTAAATAGAAGTCAGCAGTATTGAGTTGTGAGTATTGGAGATATATTGAATTTTAAACCGAATGTGTACAATGATTATACCGACTATTTAATTTGTGGCTGTCAAATTGGTTTGCTTTATGAATGTAAAGATATCCCTTTTCCACACCCGGGATTCAGTAAGCTAAGCTGATCTGTACATGTTTTAGGTTACTCTGAAAATCCTATTTTAAATCTTAAAAAGTGAAGTCAACAGATGGATTATAATTAAAGCACTGCTGTGAAAACAAGCCAAGTTAGAGACAAAGCAATCAGTTCTGTTGCTTGGGTACTGTGTATTCATTGGAGTTTCCATGATGTGATTTGTGGGGACACTCAAGCATTGTTATTTAAAGGTATATGCTGAATATTCACATGTTCATTTAGACAGCATTTCTTGTGATGTTGAGCCAGTATGTTGTTGTTTTTGGTTGTCCCATGCACATTTGTGACTCATGGATATAATCATACAACTGACAATTTACATTAACTGAAATAGGATAAACCCCTAAGTAACTCCTATTAAAAATGTCTGCATTGTGCAGTTCCAATTTGACATAACAGAAAGTGTCACAAAATCATTAAATAGCAGTTCCTATTTTCACCTTGTAATACCTAATCTGAAAGCGATGTTCTAACAATGTATTCTGTACATTTATACATTGATATGACATACATAAAATAAAACGGCAATATTTTAAAGTTAGAGCAGCAAAATACATTCAATAAATAATACTGTATATTATGTATGATTGCTTTCTCTTTTAATTCATGGATCAGAAAAAGCTGAATAAATGTATGAAAAACACACGACTATACTTTTTGTCAGCTTGGTTTGTATAAGTATTGATAGTAGCTAACAGCAAGTTTTATAATTGTAGCAGTGTTTTTTTTTATGCAAGAGGTGCCGTTGTTTAAGCCAATTTAACTTATGACGTAGTTGATCACAGTTTTTTGTTTTTGTTTTTTATCAACGCACAGGCTGTGTTCTTTACCCAGGCTGGGTTAATTGCACAATATGCACATTACTGGTACCTAGGCTCAATATGTAAAAAAATAGTAAGTTAGAACATAAATAAAAAAATAAACACTTAAATGCTGTAGGTTATTCATATTATTTGGTCTCCATGTTGGGCCTCCACTGTTTAGAGTGATTCCTCTTGGTGATCAGGAAATGTGATGCTGGCTTTCACTTGCATGCTGTTGAAAAAGATCTGTGCATCATTTCAAGTGCATATGGACTTGGCAGTAACTACTGTAAGTGTCTAATTGAAATTCATGGACAGATATTAATTGGAACTTGGGTGTTATGTTGGACTTGTGAGCTTTCTTTTATGTACATGATGCTTGACTTGTTATAGCGGCATTTTATCATTTAAGAAATGTAGCCAAACATGTCTCTTTCCTAGAAAGAAGGATTAAAGACATTTTAGACATTATAGTTTGCCTAGACTATAGCAACTCCGTATTTACTTGTTTGCCTAACAATTTTAAAGGTTTACAAAACAAAATGACTACTTACATAATTTTTCCTAGTTTATGTAGACAATTCAGTGTGTTACATTGCATATCTACATTGTGAAGTATTGTTTGTTATAATTTTACAACTATGCACTTGGGTTTCACTCCAGTTGCTCTCTAAGGCAGTGTCTTGAGGGAGTGTGTCTGAACATACTGAATTACAACATTTTACGTTACACTCTGCTGAATACAAAAGCTATTTTTTCTATGACAGTCTTTCAGATTAATTCATGTAGATTTGTATAGAATATCTGTATACCTATGTGCTGTGTAGATCACCTTTTATGTATTTGGTGATCACACTTCTAATGAACAACACATAGCATTTCTGCAGAAAAAGTAAAAACAATGTATTTTGTCAACAATTTAACTGCATAAAGATATTTCACTACTCTTTGAATTTAGTATGGTTAATGTAAAAGATAATCAGTTTTGTATTTCTCTCTGCTCACTTTTAGACATGCTTCTTTTAAATCTTTTAGAAAGAGACTCATTTGCATGGCTGTTAAACTATAAACAAGTATTGCTTCACAATGCAATGTGTCTCTGAACACTTTATTTCAGTTCCTAAAGGCCAGCATGATCTTCCCACAAACTCTCAAATGTATTTTAAGGTAGCTACACTAATGTGTACTTTTCTGGTACTGAGAGACTTACACACACTTTATCCATATACAGTAGTTTATGTGCTGCACTTCTACCCCACTAGCATGTTTATAGTTTCCACTATAGAAAATCAAAATCATAATAATAACAAAGGTAAGTTATAATAATAAGGAAAACATAACGAATTGTAGAGTTTATCTAATGCTAAACATTTTTAATCTTCTTTCGTGCAATTGCGAATTTAGAACTTGATGATGGGTTTGCATTAAAAACACACCATCAAGTATTGCAATTGGTAATTGGTGATTGGGACAGCGTTTTCATTTGATACCAATCTTTAATGGTAGGAATGGGATAAAAGCCGGACCCACACAGAACAGCCCGGAAGGGGCCTTTAATGTCACCAAATTCCGCAAATAACAATTGCAAATGCTTTCTCCTTGCAAGAGACACATAATAGTAAGCCAGTGGGCATTTGTTGAAACAACATTGTGATACCAGTGGGCTACAACATTGAATATAGGCTATCTACCAATTCAGAAATAGTTCCTCAAGGGAGTGTGAGTCCATCACATTTGAACTGTTTCTTCATCTCAGATAGACATAGGTTGCATCCACAACCCAATATTTTACCAACCACATTTTTGTAGACAAGAACCAATTTAAAATCAGGTCAAGCTACCTGGAACAGTCCTTAATGTCCAACTCAATTATAATAACATACCAAATATAAATGAATGCTGTCTACATGATGATGAAGAAAACCTGTTTTTATATGTCTGTTCCACCTACAAATATGTCATAAAACAGCCTGGAACACCCAGTTCCGAAGGCCTACGTACATCACTACAACGTGTACACATTACATACCATCTGCACAAAAATGACAAAAACACTGAATCTGCACATAAGAGTATGTTATTCTCTTTGAGTCTGGATATTTGGAACTGACTGTTCCGGGTTGCTATGATTGATTTCAAATAAGTTCTTCCCTGCAATGGGTTAATGCCAAAATTAAACATGCTATTATGTGCCTCCAAGAAGAAAACATTTCCTGTGGTTATTTTCCTAATTTAATAATGATCAGGTGCCGTTAGGTGTGGTTCCGGCTTTTACCACATTTCCTTAATTGGTTTGTATGTCACTCTTATTAAAATGTAATTGATGTTGTTTTAACAGCACACTGGTGAGAGAATAATACAATTAAAGGTCTGTGTTTAAATACAAAAAAATCACAAACATAAAGACATGCAATTATGAAGATGGTCTTTTTATTACATTATTAGAAGTGCAATCAAGAAAGAGCACATTAAGATCTGTAAACTCCATTGGTCATGTTTTAAGGCATGCAATCACGCCCGTCTGTCAAATTCAGATACAAACACTGCTCTGCAGAGAGAATAAAAACAACAGTGAAAAGAATTGTGGAAATGTAGCACTTGTGTTGTTGGTTTTCTGAACAGAATGTGTTCCCCAAACACAGGCTTGTGCTAAATACAACACATTATGTTGCTGTGTATATGAAGCTAATTGTTCACTAACACAAATTACTTATGTCGTTTATATGTAATTTATATTTCTGTTTGAAATGTTTTGTTGATGTTTACTGTTTTTATAGATGTTAGTCGATTTTGTGTGACCAATATGACTAGTTGTACAGTACAGGTAGTAACAATATTTTTTCATATTTAAATAGTTTTCAAATTAACAGTTGATCAGATGTCATAGGTCTGTTGAAAAGCCAAAACATTTTTTTTTAATTAAAAGCCTCCTACAACACACTGACAGCTGCTTTGTATACAATGTATAATTATTTTTCTTGATGTCTTAATTAGGCAGAAAATTCTGTTTTCTGCATTTTCCTCAGAGGAAGCTCAAATGGCACCCATATTCCTTTATTCCCTAATCTGTTAAAAGGCTTTCTATAGAGCTATTGGTAGTGCCTGCCAAAATTAACCTTAATCTATTGGATATGGTGTACTTCGACTTTTATAAGAGCTGTTTTTGAAAAGGTCCGATTGGCAGCTACCAAAAAACACTGACATAATTCTGAACATGCCATTTAATTTCATAATCCCAGAAATACAGATTTTGCTTTAACATAATGAGATTGTAGTTAACAGACTTTAATGGCTATATACAAACTCAGAAAAAGGATTTTCACAGATATTTTTCCCCAAATGTGTTTTGTTTTATTTTTTAGCTTGGATTGTAAAATGGTAGAATGATACATTTATAAAAAAAATGTTCATCACAGTCAAATTATAAAATTGTATTTATCAAAGATGATTACATATCTTTATAAGTTATTATCTGGCGCAGCATGAGTCAAAACTAATATGTGTATGTTTTTTGTTAAAATAATTTAATAATTTGTACTATGTCTCCAGTATTTTAGAATTACATTCTAATGATAAAAATGTCTGCTTTCATTATGTATAATAGTATAGTAAGCCGATGACTGCTTTGTGTTGTAACACCCAACATAATAATGGGATGAAAGTACAGGGAGAAAATAATAATAATTGGAACTTTTTTCTCCAAATAATGCATAGCCCATAACAATACACATTCCTTCTGATATACTTCTAACCACTACTAATACTAATATAGATCTTCATTTACATAACCCATATAATTAATTTCCACAGTCCTACTTGACTCATGCGCAGGCTACGTGGGTAAGAGTAAGTTTTGGTTCAGGTACTTGCGGGGCCAGGGCCATGGGCAAGAAATTACTTATCATTGACAGAAAAGTATGTCTTAAGAGATGTATGTCTTAAGAAATTTAAGAGAAAAAGTGGGTAGAACAGGGATTCCCAAACATTCACCCTTCACTCCTGTCAACTCATTTTAACAATGTATAATAATCTGTTGCTTCCACCTCCCCCGTTAGCCACACATAACTAAGCAAAATATCAGTTACAGCACAGAATAGACCATATATTTTTGTAATATGTTTCAAAATTAATTAACATGTCAGTTACAATTTCACACATCGAGGGATATTCCCTCGTTGGTCCGGAAAAAAATCTGCTGAATTTAGTTTCAAATGTCTGTTTTTGCATATTGTCAGAACACGGTTGCCTCTCTTCACTTCATTCCATTTGTCTGAAAATCATTTGTCTAAATGTTTGTCTTTCAAAGAAATGAAAGATCGAAACTGCTGTTATTACATTACATATGGAGCAGAGAAAAAGTCAAATGTATAATGTTAAAACGTATTTTGAAAAACATTTTTATCATGCTCATATTCAGTCTTGCAGTAATGCATTATGCTCTGTAAACAGTTATGTGAGAATTATTGATCTTAAATAAATATGGATAAGAGTTATACTCAAGTAGGAAATATTAAACTTCACCTACAATACTGTACTGTAATCTCATGTCATGCTGGCTCAAAATATTTACCTTGATTTGCTGTCCCCATCGGCACACACACACATACATAAATATATACACAGAGCCAATTGCATTTCAAGTTTGATCCTTTGTACCACTTACTGTGCCATGGTAGGAATGGCTGTTTCCATTGATACCAAAATATTTCAACATTTGTTTCTTGCACACAAATCACCCAGTGTGCAGAAGGTTTAAATCAATATGCTCCACTTGGAACGTTTGTGCTTAACTGCATGAGTTGATCAGGATATTAAGTACAGTAGTCAGTGTATCCAAACAGACAACATATTTGAAAGAAACAACTTTGAAAATATTTTTCTTTCATGGAAAGGGAAAACAAATACAGATGGCAAACTGTTAAAAATGTCTTCCAAAGTGCTCTGCCTACTATGTCAATACCAAAAATCAGCATTAGTGTCAATTATACTGCAGGTGAATTCTGTATAGGTTCTAAAATCACTTATTAATCCTTCCTAGTTAGTGGCTACAGCATGGCTTAAGAAAGAGTTAATGTGTAACATTGTGAACTCTTTCACAAATTACCATTAAAAACATTTTTTTTAATGTTCTTGTGGAACGTAAGCTGATTGGCATAAAGAAATATCTATGTGAAAGTGTTAAATTCTTAATTCAACGTGTCTCTAATGCAATGTAATGTTTCCTGTTATTATCACAACAACATAAGTAAATGTAATAATAACCACTTTATGTTGCGCCTGAATACATGTATATGAATTGCTATCGAAAATCAAATGAGCAGGTGCAGTGCTATTCAAAGACATTTAAATGCACTAATGAACATCTAGGTTTGGTACACAAAGCAAAACACTAATGCATTACAAATCTTTTTAATTGAAAAGCTCACAAAAAAGTAGAAAACAAAATAGTACAATAGAAACCTAAGTTTGGGAATTTAAGAAAAAGCATACTGGTGGATATACAATTTAGCACAGTTGGTATGTGCTGTTGCCAAAATGAGGACCCCCTAGACTAACTTTACTTTTGTAGAGACCTAAGCTGTCAGAGAGGTTGAAATATATTAAACTGCAAAAGATTGGGCAAGGGACATTTCTAATATATATATATATATAATTACTAGTCATATATTATATGTAAAAAGGGCAGCCAAATCCTTTAACAAGAATTAATAAACATTATATATTTTTAAATGTGACCGTGACCTCAGGATGACTTTCCCTGTTTATGACTTTAGAACCACCAATGCAGAGGGACGCATTACGTAATGGAACCATTAAAAAGTTAGATGGTTTAGATTTTCTAAAGCTAATGGAATTTTTAATGCTGAAGAAATGAAACTGATTTCAGAGTTTTGTTTTACTTGAAGGAGCCCCATTATGGTTTTATATCACACATTGTTGAATATTGCTGTGACTAATCTTGTGGCTTACCTCTGTGATTCCTGAGTATCTTAAAAAGAAAAACTTCTATTAAAACAGAAACTTAGTATGGGAAAGTGACAATGTGGTTATTTCAACAGCATCAATTGCATTGTGTTTGTCTCAGATATTTAGAAATGTTCATTTATTATTAAAATGATATACACTCACCTAAAGGATTATTAGGAACACCATACTAATACTGTGTTTGACCCCCTTTCACCTTCAGAACTGCCTTAATTCTACGTGGCATTGATTCAACAAGGTGCTGAAAGCATTCTTTAGAAATGTTGGCCCATATTGATAGGATAGCATCTTGCAGTTGATGGAGATTTGTGGGATGCACATCCAGGGCACGAAGCTCCCGTTCCACCACATCCCAAAGATGCTCTATTGGGTTGAGATCTGGTGACTGTGGGGGCCAGTTTAGTACAGTGAACTCATTGTCATGTTCAAGAAACCAATTTGAAATGATTCGACCTTTGTGACATGGTGCATTATCCTGCTGGAAGTAGCCATCAGAGGATGGGTACATGGTGGTCATAAAGGGATGGACATGGTCAGAAACAATGTAGGCCATGGCATTTAAACGATGCCCAATTGGCACTAAGGGGCCTAAAGTGTGCCAAGAAAACATCCCCCACACCATTACACCACCACCACCAGCCTGCACAGTGGTAACAAGGCATGATGGATCCATGTTCTCATTCTGTTTACGCCAAATTCTGACTCTACCATCTGAATGTCTCAACAGAAATCGAGACTCATCAGACCAGGCAACATTTTTCCAGTCTTCAACTGTCCAATTTTGGTGAGCTTGTGCAAATTGTAGCCTCTTTTTCCTATTTGTAGTGGAGATGAGTGGTACCCGGTGGGGTCTTCTGCTGTTGTAGCCCATCCGCCTCAAGGTTGTACGTGTTGTGGCTTCACAAATGCTTTGCTGCATACCTCGGTTGTAACGAGTGGTTATTTCAGTCAAAGTTGCTCTTCTATCAGCTTGAATCAGTCGGCCCATTCTCCTCTGACCTCTAGCATCAACAAGGCATTTTCGCCCCCACAGGACTGCCGCATACTGGATGTTTTTCCCTTTTCACACCATTCTTTGTAAACCCTAGAAATGGTTGTGCGTGAAAATCCCAGTAACTGAGCAGATTGTGAAATACTCAGACCGGCCCGTCTGGCACCAACAACCATGCCACGCTCAAAATTGCTTAAATCACCTTTCTTTCCCATTCAGACATTCAGTTTGGAGTTCAGGAGATTGTCTTGACCAGGACCACACCCCTAAATGCATTGAAACAACTGCCATGTGATTGGTTGTTTAGATAATTGCATTAATGAGAAATTGAACAGGTGTTCCTAATAATCCTTTAGGTGAGTGTACATACATATATATATGAAATGGATTATCCTCTAATGCAGTGGTTTTAAACCCGTGTGCCGTGAGGATTCCCCAAGTGTACCATGAGATTTTTATTCCCTCAAAAATATGATGTAATTTTTTTTTTGTCAACTTCATAAATCGTTTATCAAATCAAACGTATTCAAAGTTGTGAAAATGTAATACCCCGTTTCCACTAGCCAGGTTCAGGTGCACCTCAGCGTGGCCGTGCTGTAGCTGCACACCTACACTGTGCCGGCAGCGCTTCCACTCATTGTCGTGAGGTACAGCTGCCCTAGGAAGAGACTGTGAGACACGGAAGGTCAAAACGCATCTGGGACGCTCGGCACTCTGGGATTTAGTGTTTTAAACTGGAGGCTGAAATACCGCTAACATTAAAGTGCAGTAAACGTTGGGCTGAAACGTTTTGACGATATCTAACACAGTCTTATAGTATCACTTATACCAGATATTCAGAAGTACAAACCAGGACACATTGAAACAATCTATAAAACAAATGACATCACTTAAAATTTCATCTAGTTTATTTTGTTTACCAGCACATCATAAATAATCGTCTTACTTCTCCCTGTATCATGATCCGATTAACATTGACAATATAGCTTAATTTGAGTATCCTAGATATTCTCCCTTATTATTTATCTGTGGGAGAATGAACTGCGTTGCATTTTTAAATACAGTGCGCCTGGGTTTAAATCTGTCCCGTGTAGCCACTGCATATCTATATCATGAAATATACAGTGTGACAGTCACAGCCAGTTTCTTAAGCAAAACTAATACATGTGTATATAAATACGGCTACAACACGCTGGCATCCATAACTTACTCAAACAGTTTTCCCACAAATTCAGTGTCAGCATGTTTTCTCTGTGTACCTGCAGCTTTATCAATGTGCAAAATAAAAGAGTCACATCAATAACATCGCGGGGCATCAGCTTTTATTGTGAATGGGATTCCTTTAAAAAATACCTTTGACACTGTAATGAATGGATCAGCTGTATTAATTGCTAAGTTTTGTAAGGTTGTAAGGTTTGTATTTCTGCAGGCAGTAAAGCGTCTATACTTGGATTACCATTAACATATAGTTATAGCGATAATGAGGGATTACAAATATAATTAAAAAATACGATTCTTCATGCGATTGATCACATAAAAACTAGCCTCTGTTTTAAACATTTTAATAGTGTTAAGATAGTATAAACGGGGAAGCTAAAAACCGTGCCATTTACATACTTTTGAGAGAATTTACAAGACATCGGGACATTTAATTTAAATCCAGGACGAATATCTCATGTTTGTGTGTATTTATAACAAAAAGCAATGCATTTCATCAGGGCACATTGTATTGAAAGGAATGCAGTCCTTTCTCCGGCAGGATTTTCGCGAACTTTTCAAACACTCTTAAATGTCTTTCTGCTCCAAGTAATTAATGCTGTGTGGCACTTTTCCACCATGCATTAATAACTGCTCCAGATGAATCCTTTTCCCAAGGTAAACACACATTTTCCTTCTTTGGAAAAGTTTCTACCACATCTCTTGCATCGAGAGCGGCCGCCATTACTGTAGTTACAATGTCAGAATGCAGACCCGCTGCGTTATGACGTCACAGTGCTGACCAGATCAGTGTGGGACTGATACGATATATGACACTGCGCTCCTGAAACTAGTCCGGCACAGGCGGAGGTGTAGCTGAGCCCCAGTGGAAACCCCCCGGCACGGCACGGCCACGCTGAGGTGCAGCTAAACGTGGCTAGTTGAAACGAGGCATAACATTTAAACATCTATACTGTAGACTTGTTTAAATAATATATCCAACTGAAGTCGATTTCTAAACAGAAAGGAAGGGAAATCTCGCTGGTTGTGACTGAATGCGCTGTGCTGCAGTGTTATCAGTGGGACTGAAACGCAATTGATTAAATGGACAAATGTTGAATTTGTTTTTATCTTGCACTCTGCTTGTCGTTTTTCTAGGTTGTACTTGTGGACGAAATTGATTTCAAAAATATTATTTAATTTGTTTGTCCTTGCCCTTTTGGTAGGCTTATTTATTTGATATGAAACTGCTTAAATTAACTGAATATATTTTTTATCGTGCTCAGCTCAGGTGTGCATTCAGTCCGCAAACAAAACATTTCAATTGCGAAACGTTTCATCAAATAGAATACAACAGAGAGGACAGTATGTTTGATCCTTGTGTTATTGTTTTTCAAAAATTGTAATGACCTTTGTTACGTTTAACCACTTAGTGGAATTAACTTATGAGATATTGTGAACTGAACATATTTTGCTGTTAATTTAAATTTACTGCAAATAGTTTTTAGTATCTGGTCTTGGTTTGCCTGCACTAAATAAATGATTTGTATTAGGTAATAATTTAGTATGTCTGTCTACTTTTTTTTTACCATACCACTAAAGGCCACTTCTTGCACTGACATATTTTAACACGCCATGTGCGTGTGATAATAGTTTTAGCAACCTGTTGCCATTCAGGTAAGACAATACCTAGTAAATTTTTTTTTTTTTTTCATGTTGGTGTGGCACAAGGTTTTTGGTCTTAGCAAAGTGTGCCGTGGCATTAAAAAGGTTGGGATCCACTGCTCTAATGGATGAACCATTCAAGGAAAAGATGGACAGCAGCTCCCATCTATAAACAGTCCACAATCATTGATTTAATACAAACATAATTTATTAGAGAAATAGCGAGTAATACAAGGCTTACGCGTTTCGACTTTAACATTTTCCTCAGAGCATCGTGAGGAAAAAATGATTCGCCCATCCACATGGATCATACTGTAATAGAAGTGTTGCCACAGCTTTTGTCAAGCATGGTGGTTGTGCCATGATGTCTTAGGCCTGCTTTACCTCTTTGCGGATCATTATCAAACCATTGCTTGAGTGAAAGAAAGGATCAAAATACTAAATTGGCCTTCATGGTTACCAGACCTGAATCCAACTGAAAATGTATTCTGAGGATCTAAAGGTAGCTGCCAATAGACTCACCAGTCTGAATGTACACAAAGGTGCTTGCATCAAATAATGGGGAATGATGGCAAAGAACAGATGCTAACAGTCTTGCTTGCTGAAGTAAGAGCAGTTGTGTAAATACTTTTGTCCGTGCATTTTATGAGTTGCAGTTGCTTAAATAAATAATTGCTCTCTACTAATAAAATGTGTAATTCATTAGCTATATAATCAGTGTCATGTATCTAAATTGATATGTTGATATATACTTCTATTTTACATGCATTTACTTATTACAGTATTTATGTATTTACATTTCTCCTTAAATATGAAATGCATAATTCAAAGCACTGTGATGATTATGTACAGTTTATTAGTGTATCGACTTAAAATATTGCCATCATCTTCCTACATCAAATGTATTATTTTTTCTTGTTTGACATCTAAAAGAATTCTGTATGAAAATAATACTGATTTCCATGTGTCGTTTTGACAGAAACTAGTAAATTGAAATATATTATTCAAGTACCATGTGTGACTGTTTGAAAATATTTTTGAAACACACAATTACGAGAATCAAGATTGTTGCCACACAACATTTCAACATTGCAGCATTACAATAAATAACTAAATAAATAAATAAAAAGAAAAGTATGCATAATAAAAGACTTCAAGATTCACCCTAGGCATTTATTCTTTTCACCTTAATGTTCTCAGTGCTGGAAGAGTATCCATTAAGAGCTACTATGAATTATGGTTGCCAGGCAACAAGAGGGAGCTTGTAGCAGCACTAAAGAATGAAATGGCTGCTTGATAAAATGAATTTTCTCTGAGCATTAGCCTGTTGAAACTGCCTTTTCTCGTGGAACATAAAGTGCATTTATTTGTCTCATGCATTTTTTATTAGAAAATTATTTCAGTTCCAGGGGCTTGAATCGTTTTGCTACAGGAGATATTTGATTTTAATGTGTTTTACTAAAATAAGTATTAGAGAAAAAGGGTTTTGCCTCTGAGTGGAAGCATTGAACTATCTTCTGTAGCTTCTTTCAAAGAGAAATAAAAACGCTGAATGCATGTTAGGATTTTTGACTTTCTAATTCAAGGAAAACATTAAGCAAATCAAGCATGAAGTGTGCAGATGTAAAGTAAAATGTTTTGTAAAAATCAGTGCTTGTAAAGCTTTTGGTTCTCTCGGTTCCTTCTTCAGACATTTAAAACTTTATTTTGCCTGAATGAAAGCGGACAAAGCTGCGTTGTGTACGATTTTGAAAATTCTGCATTTAGGAAATTACTTATTTTCACTGTATTTGTTTTATTACTTTACACCAAGGGATCTCAATTTAGTAAGAATTATGCCAGAATGATTGAATTCTGTTTATTCATGTATGTGTTTATTTGAATGAATAGAATATGACAAAATAAGAAAATGAGACCAAAGTGAAAATCTAAACAAAGTTCTTTTTTTATTATTATTTGAGTAAGCCAAAGTCACCAAAATAAAATCTGTTCATAACACACTTGTCCAAAATATCATGTGTTCATTTCTACTTATTGATTCAATAATTTGAATGCAGCCTGTTCACATACACATGCTTATTTGCATGTTGGTATTCAGACAATTATTTCTCCTCCAAAAGAGTAATACTCCCCAAATAGTTGATAGAGATTCCTTTAATAAGCAGATATCAATATGCTATTGAGTGCTTTTAAAACAAAATATCAGGATAGTTGTCTTCTGTGTTAGTCTGGAAAATTACTGCATCAGAATACAATAACATTAATATAATTAATATAAGGTATTCCGCAGACATCGATAGATATACATTACAGTGAATCAGTGCTTTCTGTTTGTTCACTTGAAATTGGTTAAAATAATTTCTCAATCTTTGCCACAAAGTGCATGAAACCACTTTAGACAGCTTACATACTGTAAAGTGTGTGCATTTTGTTTTGGGTGTGGAGAATTACTTAATTACTGATACCGATAACTTTTGCTATGAATTGATCTAAGAATACAGTTATCCAAGATCACTTAAAAAGAGTCTGCGGCTGTTTTAGATTTCTGTGAAAAACACACTTTATTTTTAGATGTGTTCCAGAATGTAAAGATAAGATGGAAGAGAGGAAACAATCCTTTAAGCCATGCAATGTAAGTTAGTAAGCTCACAGTGTCTCAGGAAGCCCAAAGCCTTATGCTAAATACTTAGATACTTAATTAATTAATTAAAAAAAATAAAAAAATAAATCCACAGCCATGCTTATTATTTAAAAAACAATATTCAAGGATGTAGTGAAATGCATTGAAATACAGATGACAATATGACAATTAACATTGAAAATTGATTTATATAGCTCTGTGAGACTTTAGTGATATGGATGTAAATCACTTAGAAAGCTTCTTGCTTCATGACATTATAAATCATTTTAGGGAAAGCATTGATTTATCACAGGCATAATTAAGTTCACCAACAGCAATAGATTAGCTTCCTCATTGAAAAAGCCTTGTCATATCCCTAAGAGATTCCCATCAGTATGGCATTGTGAATAATGCTCCTGATCAACTCATTATAGTTTTATTAATTACCTTCAGTAGACAAAAGGTCTTCATCAAGTTCAGCTTCAAACTATCATAGCACGACATGCCCTTAAAATGAGAAATAGGGAACGTATAGTTTAGTAGTGAAAACAAAGAGCACATACAGGTGTATTTTTGTTTATTTGCCTGTTTTTTTCTCATCCTGTATCATATATATATATATATATATATATATATATATATATATATATATATATATATATATATATATATATATATATATTTCAATCCTCACCATGCGCGACAGATTCTGTATTGTGTGAGTTGAGAGGAATGAATCCCAAAGGAATCTAATTCCTCAAAGTTGGGTTCCCAAAGCGTCCAATAGCAGCCTCCACTTTTTGTTTAAAACCTGCAAGAGCAGAACATGTAACCTTTAGGGGCTTTTGCAGTTGACCTTGTCACATCCTTTCCATTCATTACTCTGCAACCTTTGTTCTCACAGCTCTGAAGATTGATGGTGACCAAGGATGATACATATAATCAGCACTGCATAATGATATATATTATTCTATATTATGCTGCAAAAACAGAGGATATTAATGACACATTGCCACATAGTAATGCAAAGAGAAACCCGACTGCATTTAAATTTGGGATTTTTAGTTTTGTTTTTGTTTGTTTCTCTCAGAAATCATCTTTTTATTGTATGACAAAATAGGGGAAATGTGAGTTTCTTAATAGAACATGGCACAGCTGAAAATGTGTCATACCAAAAGTGATGAACACATTTTAGATAAGTGTAACTCCCTGAGGTGAAGGTTAGTGAAATAAAGATGACATGAGTCTGATTAAGTTACATGTATCACATCGTGTCTTTGTTTGTGTGTTTTGGTGTGCTGTGCTATAAATGCTTTCTGTAATTTGTTTCAAAGCAGAGATCAGTCAGTATGAGTAAATGTTGCCTGACACTGTATTTCACTGTTAAAGTACGTGAAATTAATAGTAATATGTTGCTTTTTCCATTAACTCCATAATCTGACACTACAAGTAAAATAACATTTATTATTATCGTAATACAAAAAGAAAACTATATAAAACAAAACATTTACATTTAAATTCCTCTGAATTCAGTTTCTTTAATTCAACTCCTTCAGCCCAGGAGCTCAAAACCATTAAGCATGGCTCTCAATTTTCTGTTCCAGTTTGTATTATGACAAATTCCAGATAACTGCAGCGTAAATTGAAGGAAATGTGATTCTTATGCAAAGTAAATCATTTTGATGACCAACATCTATGTTTGTTAATTTCCATACAGTCCCATCCAACAGATGTGAAAAAGTATTATTCATAATTAAAGCACATTAACGTATTATTCAGTTGCAGCTGTTTCTCCGAGGTGTGTGTAATTGTCACCATTGGAGATACCGCCTCGTAACAAAGCCCACAATGTTACGTTTCCAACAGCCCACAATATTTTACAAAAACTGCTGCTTTTATAATAAATACTTCATATTACTGGAACATATCGATATTAATGTACATGCCCACGTATGTGCTGTAAATGATGTACTAGCATTAATAGAACTTAAACCAATCTAACAGACCTGCAGTATTCCTTTGATATTAAGGATTAACAAACAATGGCTATTAGTAAATACAAACAGAATACATTAAAATGAATTAAGCTGTCAATGTTTAAGGTTGTAGAATAGCAACTCAGAAGTTATAGAATACAAATAAGTTTGTTTTATAAAATACCTCTCATAATAATCAACCTATTTAAACTGTGTGTATACATACATGCATTTATATATTTATTGATGGATATTGCAGATGTTGATTTTAAAAGTTACACTCATAATGATTTATTTGTATCTGCAGCAGTCAGGCTAGCCTTTTATATTACACATTTTAATATCACTGAAAACACATAATTTTAGGATTAAAAACCCATTACTTTAACTCAAACATGAAAGAAGTATTACATTTTACATTTATTGTAGAGCTTAATAACAACCACTTTTCTGATTTCATGGTTGAAAGCACACTCTATAAAGATTTAAATAATTCAGGCAAGTTGATGCAGAGACTTTATTAGAAGCTAAGTGAATTATTTAGCTGTTGGATATGATTGACCGTTTCTATGTCTAAATTAAGCAAATCTGAGTTTTAAAAGCCTGGCTAGCGTGAATGTCTCTTATGTATCAATGATAAGTATATACTGAAAAAATGCAATTGTGGTATTTATTGAATTATTCAAAAATAATACAATGAGTTTAGAACTTCCTAAATTTTGTAGCCCTCGTGTCATGATTTGCCTCATTTTACATTTTTCTTTCTTATAGTAAGTTAGCGTAAACATTTTGTAATGTAATAATAATAATGTATTGTTCTATTGTTATGGATATACATTTCATAATTATTCTAAAAAGATTCATACTGCAGTGTGCAGCTTTTATTTTTATTTTTTCAGAAAATTCTAAATTGTTTTATTAAAAACATTACATTATCTCTCCAATACTAGTAGTCTTATTGCACTGAAATAACACTTAGGAGAAGCACAGTAATGGATCACTTCTTAGAAAGAAAATTCAGAAATATTGATCCTCAGCCATTTAGTATTGTGAAATGATTGATGCAGCATTCATCTCTGGATTCCCTTGCATTTAGTACCAATGTTTCAAGAAAAGAAATCTATAAAATTAATGCAGTAACACAGGCAAATGTCCTTGCTTAAAACATTGGCCTTCATGGCAGGAAGAAGATAATTATTGGTTGAATTGTCTGACTTCTTAAATAGCAGCAAGCAGATGATCAACTGACATACAGTTTTCAAGGTCCCACCTGTCATATATATTATATAGAACACAATAGCAGGTTTGGAGTACATTACAGATAATCTGTCCTGTTGAAGGGTTTCAGATGATATGATGTCATTGGTCGCTTTTTCAACCGAACGTCTTGCATTGTGTTACTTAAATCCATTTCAATTTGCAAGAAAGACGTTACACTTTCTAATAGGGTAGCATTTAAGTGTAAAATCTGAAAGCCATCCTAAAGTTCGTTATGAAAATTTTGAACAGGAAAAAGAAAGCCCACCATTACCAGCGCTTAGCAGGAATATTCCATTACAAATTAAGTCACAAGGGGGCAAATCCTTTTCCTTCTGAGAACTGAGTGTGGGCTACAGAAGCTACTGAGAAATCATTGTCACTACGATTCTTGATCTTCAAATCAAATGTCAAATATTTGTGGTTTTCTTTTGTTCTACATTTTAATGCACGAGTTATGTTTTTCCCTTCCTTACTTCAGCTGAAGTTTACACTTCATTTCTAGCATATATGTGCCATAACTCTGTGGTCTTTACTGATCTATGAGTCTGTGGTTATTTTCTCACATAGGAGAGCTTACCCAGAATATACATAGAACCCTTTTATAAAGGGGTCATTCAATTAAAGTCTGAGGAAACATATCACTCTGACATGACTAAAAAGCGTTTGGTGAAAGCGAGACTGGAAAACAAGTGACACCAAGGTTGCAGATGAGTCCAGAAATCCCCACAACACATGATATATTCAAACTTAAAACTACCTTTAACCTTTCATGGCTACTTATTTTGTTTGTTTGTTTTGTTCTGTGGCATATGCGATGCAAAGAAAAAAGGTATTTTCTTGAAGTTCCTACAAAGCAGTGAATGTTGTGTTCCTTAAGTGCATGTCAGAGGGTACCTGACAAGGGGCTTGTAAGTGAAGGGCCAAGGAGCTACAGTCACAGTTAAACTCTAGCAGGCTCTCTCTTCCTGCAGCCCTGGGGATAACACACTCAACAATGTTCAGTGTCAAGTGATGACAGGCAGGGGTAAATGGAAGGGCTTCAGAGACGCCTTACTCTCTTGTTCCTGAGGAATACTGGCACACTTCCAGCACTGGCTGCTAACACCACATAAGCAGCAGCTGGTAAGTAACATTAACAAACAGAGCCCGGGGGCTGCCTGCATTCCTGTTCCCCGTTTACCAACTGCTGTGTGGTGAAACAGCTGGATCGGAGGAGACAAGGCCCAGGAGCACTAACAACAGCCTGGTGTACAAGTGGTTTTTACTACAGATTTCTGCTAGCGATCCCTTTGATAATGATAGGCTTGTGCACTGATATTCTTGTCATTTTTAATAATAGCGAAGGAGGTGTGCAGGGTCTTTCAAACTTTAGAACTTGGGCGTCTGTTGGATGAGAGGTTTTTTATTGGCATCCTTCAGTAGAACAGAAGTACCTATGTGAGGTGTCTCCTTTCATATCGTTAAACATGGGCAAATTTGCGTGGTGCATGAAATAAAATAAATCAACAAATATAACTGCCCAGAGAAACATGTTCACTGTACATTTGCTGCTTATTAATTACTTATTGAACTGTTTATGTGAGTTTGGAGTATGAGTTTTGTGTGTGTGTGTGCGTGGGTGTGTGTGTGTGTGTGTGAAAGTTGCTTTTGTAATGCTATCTTTTGTTTTCAAAAGTAAAGAAATATGTAGCTTCTCAGTGGTTTAATTTTCCTCCCTCAAAGTTTGTGCAAAGGTTGCATTAGATTTCTTTTCATTATAAGAGTTTTTTGGTTCATATGGGGCAGTCTGCATTTGGGTTTGTTGTTTATTCATTAGTCACAGAAGCAGGCTATTATATTGTTTTATCATTTCAATCAGAGCCCAAGTGATTTGGGGGATTTACCTAGAGCATTGTGCAAATGTATTATATGCCTTATTGCTTTTGTAGTTTTTATCTGTTGTGCAAAAGACAGTAACTGAAAATCCTGTAGGATGAATACAATAAATAGTTACAATAAATAAATAAAAATACAAATTATAGATTTACTTTCATACAATTCATTTAAAAAGTGTCATACAAGGAACACAAAGCCACTCATTAACATTACAATAATTTAGTCGAGCACATGTATGAAGCTGTTTGGGTAAGATCTATATTCTAAGAAAGGTCCCCATAGCAAGTCAGAGCAATGGAACTGTTTTAGAATGGAATTAGTTTAAAGTAAGGATAGTTTGCAAAATGTAATTACCAGTTTTAATATTTTGTTTGCAAAATCTGTAGGTCACCAGTATGGTGGTATTTCAATAATAAAATAGTAAATATTATTTTAATAATTTTACTATAAAATCTCTTGTGCAGTAAAAATATGTTAGGTCCTTGGGTGATGCCTTAAACCAATATACAAATACATGCACCAGAAAGCATGCAAAAAGCACAGATTGGAAACAGGAAAGGCTTGACAGAACTTGATAAATGTACAAAGCTGTAGAAGGTGTACGCCTACGGAGAGAAAAAAAGTAATTATTTTGGGCTACACCCTGATAAAGTAAAATCTGTCAATACAATTTCAAAGAAATCCAGTCAACTAAAGAGATAACAGGAAAACCTACTGTGTAGCTCCCACATAGCACGGGTTCACCACTTCTCTTTTCCTAAACCATAGCTTTGATATTGACATAATTGTTTACACTTTAGAGCCTTTAGAAACCAAATGCAAAATAGACTTTGTAAGTACCATAAGATATATTATGTTAGAGTACATTTTCTATTGTAATAAACAGCAGTTTATTTACTAGGAACTCTGATTATTTTAATCCATGTAGTATGTAAATTTTGTTGTGCATTACTGTTCTTTTTCAAGGAAATTGAAAACATTCTTCGGCCTAGAGAGCATTGGAAGTATTTCTAGTGATGCTTGCTTCGTTTCACTAGGGTAGTTATGATCTGAGGCCAAAAAGGAATTTGTAAGGTAGTTATGAATACACACGGATATAATAATGACAAGGAATATGTGTAATGACAAGGGATTAATAAGGGCATCATTATTAAGCGCTTATCTTTTCTTAACCACAGATGCAGGACATGGCTAATGCTGACTCACCCCGGTACAACACCCACCCTCAGATGGAAGCTTTGAGACCCCGGGTCCAGTCAGTTATGATGCAGCATGGTCAGCTGACCACGATCAACCAATCACAGCTCAGTGCACAGCTTGGATTGAATATGGGTGGAAATAATGTCCCCCACAGTTCCCCCTCACCTCCTGGAAGCAAATCCGCAACTCCATCTCCCTCCAGCTCAGTCCATGAAGATGAAGCTGATGATACATCAAAGGTATATTGATGTAATAAACTTTTGAAAAATGTGCTATTGGCTTATGTGGTGTATTCTGGTCTACATATATATATATATATATAATGCAGAGTAATTATCCAGTCAGTCAATGTGTTCTTGTGTAATTTGTGAAATCAAAGACTGTCGAGAGCAATTACCAGTCGTTGAATTATTTTATATAATAATAACTCAACTAATGAGATCTGTAACTCTGTAAGTCTCTTTCCACTCATTGAATTATGCAACCTCACACTGACGAACTGTGACTTACAGTTTACACAGTTTACTCTGACAGGTGCATGGCACTGTATTACCAGATTGCAGTAATATCAATATAAACAAATGTTAATAAATGCATGATTGGTTATCACATATCCATTATTTAATTGAGAAATGGACATGAATTAACAACACTCATTATAGCTTTAAAGGCAGGTCAAATTTCAAAATTAGGCAGCCTTTTATAGGTAGATACACTCATGTGAGTTTAAATACAGTAGTGTTTTTAAAGGAAATAGATATAAAAACATTTAGTTGTGTGGCCCTTCACCTGGTGCTTCAGGTTTTTATGAATTTTCTCAGTTTGTCACGCCATTTTCACTTGCTGTCTCCATGCGAGGTCCCAGTGCAGTGTGAGAATGGTAGGCAGGCAACATTGGATGTTATTGCCAGTTCGCCTGACAATCATCCCAATAAGGCAGTGATTGCCTAATTTTTTTCTAGACAGCAAGAATAACACTCAAACTGAAAAAGGTTCTGTTCTGAAAGTCAGGGTTGATCTTCTTAAGGTGTGTTATAATAACAAGGGTTTTTACCCCTACATTTTAGTCACAACAAGAAGAGACAGAATAAAAATCCTAGGGGTAACCAAATTCAATTTGGTTTTGGTAAAGCAGCGAGTCTTAAGTGTTCCGTAGAAGTTATTGGAGGAAAGCTTTTATTGCATCAGGGCAAACTAACTTACTCAATGTAAACAATACCATCGCAAGAAATAGTCATGGAGCTTTCGGAAATCGGCAGTTTACTGAGAAAAATGTATTTCCTGTGTTGTATACCTACAATTTAGAAAGGGGGAAGGGTATGGATGATTTATTAAATCTCAGGAACTTTTTTGTTCCTAATTAAATAAGATTTCTGTTTTTTCCTTCTTTATAGTATTATTTGTTTATTGGTTTGCCTGTTTATTCTGGTGTTAACAATTTCCTTAAAGAAGCATCATATAAGACACACACAAATCCAGAATTCATTAGGCGGGACTGACTAGATGCATGTATTTAAACTATGATCTATAATACAACAAATTGTGAATCTCAAGTAAACAGTTACTTATTTTCTCAGTTTCATAGCGATGCAGATTGTAGCAGTAACTGAACTGAAGCAATAGTGATTAAAAAACTGAATCTTTAAACCTATCAACTGGTCCATCTGTCTATCTATATATGAAGTGGGACACCTGAATGTCTAACCTTCACTCAGGGTGACATAAAAAAAGCCCTGTTGCTGTTAGTGTGAAAAGGGCAAAGATGAATAAACATTGTCTGCTTTCATTGTGTTGCAGGAGTTTTAACTGTGAGCCAGGTTACATATAATTGTCTAATCAAAACAGATGAACCCCTGTCTAAAATTATATTAAAATTACAGAATAGATTTTGTAACCTGTTTCAAGTGTTCAATTCTCAAATGATTACACTTTCTTTATGTAACCTGAAGAATAACTACTTTGTTGTTTCTTTGCCTCTTGCCATACTCACTTGTTTTTTTTATGCTACAGTTTACTGAAAAAAGGTATCATGCCTTGCAGATGAACGGGGCAGAAAAAAGACCAGCTACAGATATGGGAAAGAAGCCGAAAACTCCAAAGAAAAAGAAGAAGAAAGACCCCAATGAGCCACAGAAACCTGTGTCTGCCTACGCACTCTTCTTCCGTGACACTCAAGCTGCAATCAAGGGCCAAAACCCAAATGCCACGTTTGGTGAAGTTTCTAAAATTGTAGCGTCTATGTGGGATGGCTTGGGAGAAGAACAGAAACAGGTAAAATGAAATATATTGATGGTGTGAAAAGAGTGTTTAACCAATCTAATCTTATTGTGTGTACAGCTTAAAAGCAGGAGTTTAACATTTCCTGGGGGGATTTTACAACTATAACTCTTGATTTGTAATATCACCTTGGCATTTTGAAAAAGGTATTTTTAAATGTGTATTCCCAAAGGCGTAGTGATAAACACAAGAAAAATCATCAAAACAATGGTGTCAACACATTCAAACAACTGGACAATTGTATTACAACACAATTATTTCACTTAACATATATCCCTACAACAGATCTGAGGTAACAATTTGATCATGATGTTAATTTTATTGGAAGTAACAGAATAGTACCCTGTTCATGACTGGCTGAGGTACAGATATGCAGATATTATTTATGAAACATTTGATCCCTTATAAGATACACAAATTAACACATTTTCAATTCAATATTTCCAACGCAATTAAACTTAATCTTTAGTCTTTAATCTTATTTAAGTTGCTAACAACAAACTTTACATCTGATGTAATCAAAATACTGTCTTCTGAAAGGCAAGGTAGTTCTGTCATCTTTACCAATGAGCTTTTTTTTATGACCCCTTCTTTTCACTCATAGCAGACAGCTATGAGAGAAATAAAATCCATAATGGATTCGGTGATGGAGGTTAAGAACTCTTTTCCAGGATTTTCTTAGCTCAGTCCTAACCTTATCTTCAATGCCAAGCCCATTACGGATTTGCTATTACCCACAAAGCTAAAACCTTATCTGACTTCCTATATCTGAGAGACATCAGTAGCATAAAGGATTTTTCCTGCTAAAATAAATAAATAAATTATGTTTTTTGATTGTTTGTTTTGTGTCCTACTACAGTCCATCCGCTGTGGATAAGTTCTCATGTTCCAACCCACAATGGCAGTCTGACAATATTAGCATAATGTCAGGTATATTTAAGTATTAAACTTGATAGCATGTCCTTTCTGTGACCTCTTCTAACATTTAACAATACAATTATAAATATGAGGTATGGAATGGCGAGACCGCTTTAAATAATGTTAGCCTATATGGATGCTTGCCTCAGATTTCTTCTCTGACTTCAAAATCATACAAATATGTGGCAATTGCCAATCATTAAAAATATCATTAAAAAAATACAAATATTTAGGCAGTGAATTTTCACGTCCATTGCAAATATAGAAAATATTAATTATAAAGATATCCAATTGCTGCCTGTTGTTCCTACAACAAGGTAATTTGTGTTTCTTAAAAGGGACAACATTTCACTCCCCAGCTTTTGCAAATGTGCAAAACCCTATATTGTTTCCATTTGTGGTTTGTATTTCAATCCTGAAATGCAATGCAGTGCTACAAATGGAGTGCAGTGGATATTGCTAAAGGGTGAAATATTACATTTTGTAAGTCATGCAAACTACTGCATTGATATTCTTTTGCAGAGGAAATTGTCAGGATGTTATCTAAATGTCACAGTGATTCATTGTATGTTAGTTAATTTCCTTGAAGACTGAAAAAGGAAAATCTATGAATATATGTTTCAGGGAAAGATACAATTATATGAACAAAACTAATTAATGTTGTTAGGTTTTTTCCAACATCCACATGAATTTACTATTTACACTTACTGTAGCATTGGCAGGATACAGATGGTATATCTCTAGGTATCAAAGGGTATAGCAAACAGGTACTATTACAAATCTTTAGCATGTGTTTTATTTAGGGCTGCACAGTTCACATGTAGCTCAGCAAAATAACCAGCACATCTTTTTTCATCCTCTCGGTTCCTATGCTTGACACATCATGAAATTACTGTTAATGTGTTATAGAGGGGCAGCCTTGACACAAGTGGGAAGAATTTAATTTTCTATTCCTTCTTTCCTGCTGCTATGTCTTGGTTCCCCTGGTAGAAGTGGCAAATGTAAACAGTTAATTTGCTTCAATTATGAGCCTGTCCTCCTGAATTAGAAGCAGCAGGGAAACGACAAGACAGAATTGCACTTGTGAGACAGCCAACAAATCCTCTGAGCCTGTGAACCACTGTCTTCTCAGAATCGTCAGTAATTCCATTAATTATATGTCCAGTCAAGTCAATCAAATCAGCTGGCCCTCTGTGGTATTGCTCTAGTAGCAGAGATAGCATCACAGCTTGTTCTTTGTTCTTCTCATTAAGTTAAATTATATGAAGAATACGATTGATTGGGGTTTAGGTTTAGAATTGATTGGGTTTGGTATATAGAATATTGTTATTATCCTAAGTGATAGCTGTTTATTTAATTGTACGTATAGTCTGAGATGAAAGCCATTTGAAGTTTATACGTTTTTTCTAAGGTTCTGTGTTTGAATTTTTTGCACAGGAGAATAACTTATACATATGTAATCTGCCTTCAGTAAATTGTTGTTGGTTGTTTTTTGAATATGATGACAATGTGAAATTAATTGTTATGACAATCGGACACATTTTTTTTTCTTTTCAAGTGAAATAAATACTGTTTTTAAGACCTGCATCTGCCTTATACTGAGCCTTATATTAATAAAGAATACATTTTTTTATGCACTCAAATCAAAGTTATAACTTTAATATCTGATGTAGCTGTGTTCAGTGTGTGTATATTCAGATTTCTGTTATAGGATCATACTCAGAATCTGAATAGGATACATATATATAGGATTGGCAGTGACCTAGTGACCGTTAAGATTCAATGAATCTGAAAAACAATTTAAAACATTTACAGAAAAGAAAACCTAACAAAGGCACATAATTAATTAATTAATTAATTAATTGTATTATATTATATTAACAGATTTATTAAAGTGCCAAGGGGTCCAATTAAAACATATTTTTGTTTTTTTGAAACTGAAACCAATGCTCAAGAAGAAAAAATACCCATATTGTTATAAAAGGTTATATCAATAACATCACAAGGCAAGGCACTGAAATATATATTGTACATACTTTATTCTGGTCATGTCTAACAGTCTTCACCTTACTGATGCTGGTATCTCACTAACTGTTTAAATCCCACTGCTTTATAGGAAAAACCTGATATTTTATAATAATAGAAATAATAATAATAATAATAATAAACTGTACTGTACTGTGAATTTAGAAAGGGAGAGGATAGCCAGTGTGTATTGTAAAATAACAGAATGTACCTTGTTAGTAAAATTGTGTTTGTCTTTTTGAGAGAGTAATCAGCTGTCTTTCTTAATTGTGCCTGACATACAAAGCCCGAGTAAGACAGGGCCGCTGCTCTGAACTGGCTGAGATGTCATTAGGACAGCTGCACTGAAGGACTTAAAAAGGTAGTCACAGCTGCTAGAGATAAATAGGAGAAAAGGGACAGACAATAAACAAGACAATATAAATCATCTACAGAAAACTGTAAGTAATTACATGCTGTATTATTATCTTTGCAGCAACTAGAGATCTTGTATTATAAGGGTATTGTAACCAACTGAATTAATTACTTATAGGCACTTAACAGCAACTTTTTTCATATCCATTCACAGTTATACAAAAAGAAAACAGAAGCTGCCAAAAAGGAATATCTCAAACAGTTGGCAGCCTACAGGGCAAGCTTGGTTTCTAAGGTAAGTGCGCAGTATTTAATTGATTTGTTAGATACATGAACAGTGTATATTAAGAGTCTGGTCATTTGCTGAAGTATACATCTCTTTACAGCCTATATTATATTCCTTTGAATAAGTCAATATTAATAACGATATAAACAATATTAATGATGAACTGCACAACTGGATATATTTAAACATCTCCATATGTTATTTAATGTGATATACAAGTCTTGACTGAGGCCTTTTGGAGTAAAGTTATGCACTGCTTGGAAATCACAAAAATATAAATTTCCAGAAGAAGTGAAGAACAAATATGTAAACTAAGAACCCATATCAGTTAATTATATTTTGTCAGGGATATATCCATTTACAAAGGAAAGTAAACAACCTCCATTTCACATCCTGGTAAAACAGTTTTTCAGGGGAAGGATAGTGAAAAGATTATATAGAGAATAACTGCAGACAAGGAACCTCTGTTTATTTTTTAATTGATTTACAATTCTTTGTACACCTGAATAGTTATTTTGTTAAAACAAGATTGTGTTTAGAAAAAGCATTTCTTATTTTTATGCCAAGGAAACAGGCTTCAGGCATTCTGCCACTACAAGGATCCCTCAGTAGCATGACTGCTTGTTTGTGATCTTTCTTGCTGAATTACATTTTCGTGCTTGAAAGCAATGTTGTGTAGTGCTAATACTCATCCTGTCTTGTTGATATAATGTAGAGAATGTCACAAAAACATTAAATGTTGATCCTTCATAGAGAATTGTTAACATTGCCATTTGTTTCAAAAACTGTATTTCAATAGGCATATGCCTTGTAAACCCAGCATAATAAAACACCACCAAGACCTGCTTTGTGTTCTATCCCCAAATGTCATTAATGTGGGAAATGAAATTGATAAAATATTAAAAAGGTCAAAGATTCAGGAAAAATAGGGAGTATGAACCGGTAAATACATGTATGAATTTACAATTATAATTATTGGTATGCACAGTGTGAATCAATTTGTCTGCCTTTTTGTGTTTTGAGCAAACAATCAAAGACTCTATTACCATTGAAGCTCACTTCAAATTAGCTTTATTTCTCTCTGCACAGAAACAAATGCTGACTGAGAAAAGTGTTATGCAGGGGGAACTGCTGTGTAGCACCTGATTGTAGTGAAAAACAATATATATTTTTTTAATTAAATCATTCACAGTAATTAAAGCGTTTATTGATCTTTTTTATATTCCTAATTTCTTTGAGTATAGCATTGTCCTCCATGTAGGCAACCTATTCTCTATACTAGAGCATAGCTAGGAAATTATTTGAATTAAATTTGTGTTCAAAACAAAGGTTATTTTCTGGAGAAACATTCTTCATACCAGGTTGGAATTGGTTAGTAATTGGATGTACTGTGAAATATCTAAGGAAAATCAGATTGATGCTGGAAAAATATGATACTGGTGGACCAGTAGGTGACACTCTTTTGTCTTGACAAGAAAATCCCCAAAGCAGTGCAGTAGAATGGTGACGTAGGAAGAGGCATTAAACCAAGGGCCTTGTGATGGTTAAATTGGATAAGCAAATATTCACTTCTCCACCTTATCAGCTGAGTAATGAGCTGGTGTAAACATTTTAGTTGTGGATTCATTGAGTGCCTCCCTACATATGTAGCTGAATGAAATTGAATGTATTGACACTTTTCACTGATGTACTATTGTATCGTCTTTTCTCAGAGTTACAGTGAGCCTATCGATGTGAAAACATCACAAGCTTCCCAAATGATGAACTCAAAGCAGCAAGTTTTCCCCGGAGCAGGGCAGACTCATTCAGGATTGTATATGGGATCTCCTTATCATCAGCAGCCTGGGATGAACCCACATCTGCCTACCATGCATCCAAACCTCCCCAGGAGTATTGCCCCTAAGCCCAACTCGCAGATGCCAGTGACTGTTTCCATATCCAACATGGCAGTGTCTCCACCTCCCCCACTCCAGATAAGCCCACCTCTGCACCAGCATCTCGGCCTCCAACAGCACCAGTCCCTTACAATGCAGCAGCAGCTAGGAAATCAGCAGATACCACTCCATTCCCCATCAATGCAGCAGGTTGGTACATGTCTGTGTGTGAATGTAGCTGCACCCAGACTAGTTAAAGCTAACGTATTGGCACAGAAAGAACATTTAGCAGAACTCTGTCGCTCACTAGCATGACTTAAAATAAGAAATGAGTGGACAACTATCATAAGTTCCAGAAATATGGTGTATAATGTCCTTGCGTGTCCGTAGGAGTGTATAAGTAAAGTAGCTACTTTTCTGTTCATCATATTAGACACTTAAAACGTTGAACCCTTACCAAAAATGATAGCTATCCAGAATCACAGTTGTCCTTTAAGCTAAATATGTAGAATGCCACATTTATATTCATTACTATGCCTACATATACTGGTTATAGATTTAACTATAAATACTACTATTCATCTTCTCAATTATTAAATGATCAACAAACTGATATAACTAATACAAATTAAGCCTGTTTCCATGGTGTAAATCACGCCATAGTTTAAAATATTAATAGTGAAATTATAAAGAGTTAAAATTGATGCTGCTCATATAATCTACAAAATTTTAGTGAAAACTATGCTTAATGTTTTGTATCCCATAGTTCACTGAAAACTATGTTACCATACATGATGAATTTGATCTGTAGGGGTCAGGTGTAGATGGTGTGTGTATTGCTAAACAAAATTAATAAGTTGTGCTATGATATATGCTAACATTCATTTTTATTTACCATGTTTAATGCCATGCTGCTTATTGAAAATCCTATACTGGTTGAAACCTTAAGAATTGGATTTGAATTTGAAAGGCGGTTACCGATGGTCATGCTTCATTGGTAATTCTGTTGTTCTGTGTTTTAAATCAATATTTTAGATATGGAAATGAATCATATAAATGTATCTGATGTCAGTGATTTTTCAATAACCTATTCTATTTGGTTTGTTATCTTTGAGGGTAGTTGATATGACTAATACCTCAACGCTGTTTCATATTAGTATGAAACATTGAGTACACAAAATACAACATATTGTATATAATTCATTGGATGTTATATCAGGCCTCACTTATGGTAATGCACACCATAACTAAATATATAGATTAAGTACAGATTTCTGAAAGGAAATGTTCAATATTGAATCTTACCGAAAATGCACAACCCTACGCTCAATTAATAAGTTCTGTTTAAGATCAATGTACTATATTGACATTTCCCTGATATTCATTTGTGTATGGCTGTGTGTCTATGGCTATATATATATATATATATATATATATATATATATATATATATATTTAATGTGTGTGTGTGTATATGGAAGGCTGTGCATTATGTGCACCCATTCCATTTGTCAGGATTTCTAGTTCTCCTTTCTATTCCTTGCACTCTGAATGAGGTCAAGAAAGAAATCATTAATATCTGTCAGCTTGCTTTATAACCTTATGGAAAAATCTTTGTATGATATCGCACAGACAGATTTTCAATTTTCTCTTGTAATAAACAGATGCATTAGGATTTGGATGTAATTTAAGGCTGCAAAAAAAACATTGAGATTGATGAATACATCAGTTGGGAAGACAAAAAAAATGGTATCTGATGAAAACACCTCTTCAGACAGGCAGGAAATGAAATTAGTTCCCAGTAAAGTGTAGAGATGGGGATCGGTGTTCAGTTTGGCTGCAGGCTTTTTAAGAGTTGATGCTGCTGCAGAGAGAAACTGCTAAGGCTACAGAAATCTAATTAAAGAACAAATGTCCCCTTTGACATCAAATTAATCTCTATCAGTGCCTCCTCTTTTTTATTTCTCTGTAACACTGGAACATGAAACTTAAAATTCCAGCCATGTTTCAAAACATTCTGTAATTTTCTCCTGAGGATCACACTGTGAAATATTAAGGTATTATTATTATTTTTTTTAATTAGACCTCTAAGCACTCTCCCTTCTCAGCCTGATTTCTATATTATCAATGTTTATTAATGAACGGAAAAAGCAGACACTATTAATTTAGAGCAATTAGTAAAGATTTTATTAAGAAACCATTGTTTCTAAAGAAACCCTGTAGAACAGCTGTTAAATATTCAGATTGTTCTTTCATTACATGGACAGCAGACTGGGGCTTGATGTTGACTCAGTGCTAATACAATATATTCTGAAAAAGTACAAATAAATCCACACAATGCTTGGCACACGACCATGTGATCATGTCTTCCACTATATTGTTGAGGGATTAAACTATTTTTGTTTACTAAGTACATCATTATGCACACTCATTTACATTGCTTTGTCAGGACCTCAGTGGTACAGAGCAGGACATCAGCTGAGTCAGCGGATCTCAGCCCCTTTGCTTGTTTCAAAATTGGGAAAAACCCCAGACATCCACTGGGTGACTACAGATTACTTCAGCTCTCTATATCTTAGGAAGGAATGAGTTACATGGTCTCATTCACTGTGTATTATACATTATTCAGAAGTTTTTGAAATGCTGGTTAGTTCTTGTCTAAGGATGCTTTTTAATTATACAGTTCACAAAAAGTAGGGGATACAGAGGAAAGTCTGACATCTGACCATCACATAAAAACACTGGCCATAAAACACACACACACACAGCTGTACTGTACAATCTAAATAATTGAAAAAGGAAATATAAATGGTTCAAGTGGCTAGAAAAAAACATCAGAATATATGAGTTTGCAGTATAATAGAACTGGTGTGTACTTGGTGCAATGATGGTTGTATATCAGTCATAGTGTTTACTTCACATGTTAACTGACATATTTCTGGCAGGCATAGCATTTTGAAATCATATTTTTACAAGGTTTGCAATGCATGTCAAAAGTACTCAACTAAGCCATCATGGAACCTATAGGCGTTAAGCCTTGTTCAACCGGAGAAATGGCACCCTGTACCTCAGGTGTCAGAAATATATGCACAATTTCACATGAAACCATGAAGTCAGTGCTTCTGTTGTCTGTATTTGTATTTATATTGCATTTGTATTGCCAGATACCTGGGAATGGAGGGAGGTTAGCATAGGGGGCAGAAATGCATCAACGTAAGAAATGTAGCAATTTCCATGTGGTGGACAAATGCTAGCTCCATCAGTCAAATCTTAGAAAAATATTAAGTAATTTGTGTGTTGAGGGAGATTCTTGTTCTTCTCTTGCTTTCATGTATCCTTTACACTCTGAGGGTTGAAAATATCAATTAAGAAAGCAGGCAGGCCAACACCAGTCACAACAGCGATTAATTAGATAAGACTTTGTCTCAATTGTGATTTTAACTTCCTCCTGTAGCTCGGAAGGATGAATTGCTGGTCCATGTGATAACCACAGTATTCTGTGTGAAAAAGTAGGTGCTAATGATTAGACTCCACACTCTGGAAGAAGCATTACTGGTTATAGCTTCTCCATGCATTGTGCAGAGCTGAGGCTACATGCTGAGTTTAGAGGACAAAACATTCCTACTGTCCCATTACTGGAAATTCCACACTCATCGCCCAAATTCAGAACTCCAGCAAACAAAACCACGAGCTTTTCAAATATCTCTTGGCCGATACTGTAATGTAGGCTACAATGCATATCTCTATCACTAGCCCTTCATTATGAGCACTGTGCTGAATACCAGGCTGATGAGTAGGGGATCAAACGCAGTTGAATGAGTTAAGGTTCATCCTTGAGGCTGTACACATGATATATAGCATGAATGGCTCAGACTGTTACTTTATGAATACTGGTCTGGAGAATATCTCTCTCTCTCTCTCTTATATGTTGTTTCAGAGGTCAAATTGTGTCAGACGCATAACACTGTTACTAGTTCTTTGTCAGCAGTCTTCCTTTTCTAAACCTTATGTACAGTATTGAATTAAGAGAAACAAATCTGAGCTTGGACTCGGATATCAGCGTAGAATTGTTAAAGTTAAATCTGTTTTAAATTCTATTTACCAGCAAACAATTTGTTGATTTAAGAAGGCACCGATTCATAATTTAAAGCTCCGTTGACTGCTAAAAGGTGAAGCAATAAGAGAGGGTTAATTCAATTTTGAAGATTAATTAAAAAAAATAAAGCACAATTTTGACTGCTGTATAATACACTAACTTCTCATAACCCTTTAGAAAATCAATTCATGCTGCAGTTTAATCAACCTCCAGTGAATTGGAAGTGTAATTTTACATTTTAATTTAAGAAACAATTTCAACAAAGGGCATAAGTGGCATGTAAGCATTTTAAAATTATATATATATATAAATATATTTTGTGTGTGTGTGTGTAAAGTTGTTCCCAAATTTGAACCTTAAGAAATAGCTGAATATGAATCTTCCTTGGTTAACACATATCTTTAAAAATACATATCTCTTGTGTTTATACAAAAACAACCTCAGTGAATTGCTAAGCACTTTTCTCACTTCTCGGCAGGAAAATGAACTGACGCTGTGGTTGAACATAATTTTAAATGTACTTTTTTTGAGTGGATTATAAAATAACTTTGTATGAATGCCAATTTTAGATTACCATAGTGCTCCTTGTATAGCTATGTCAACCTCATAGGGGGAAAATGCTTAAACTTCGCCTTTCTTATCCCACTTTGAGTTTTTAAGCCCCTTTCATAGATCTTGCTTTTATAGCAATAGTAAATCCAGCATAGTGTAATAATCTTCATTCGTTTTGCATATTTCTGAGGAGCAAACAAAAAACTGTGTTTCAACTTTGGTTAGCTCAGGCAGAGGGAGCAATACAAAGAGACAGATGGTGTCTTTGTGATTGAATGAAGGAGAAGAATTTCAGGAACAATGCATGAATAGGTAGAATCTAACAAGAAAAAACCTAGCCACCTGCTGCCGTCTCCTTTCAGGCAGATCTCTTGTGTATTGCAGGGATTAACTTCCCTTTCAGTTTTCTTTTTTAGATAAGTACAGGAAAAAGTCTTCAAATTAAAATATTTGGTCTTCTTTTTTTTCTCGTTCATGTTGATTTAAGCTCTCTTATTATATTGTAATATTGTATGAAAATACACAGGGGGGAAAAAACACTTCTCCTATTGGTTCATCTATTAAATTGGATTGTATAGTTTTTGTTGCATTAAAATCTACAGTTACTGAAAGAAAACACACATATACTTGGATGGTCACCTAAGTATCTGGAACTGCTACAATTTTTAAAACTACTACACTTTTATAATGCATTCAGAAATTGTAATCCCTCCCCCCAACAACACATACAAACACAAACAGACCCTCTTCCAGTGCTCAAGTGAACTAATAACTAGTTATAACACCTCTTAAAATATATATTTTAGCATCCTCATCAATTTATTTTCTTGTACAAAGCTTTGTGATGCTGTGTGAATGCTCTAATTAATTTTCCTTAATTTCAAGACATTGAAGTGTCTTTTTACAATGTATTAAATATTTAAAATAGATCAATGTACTCTATAGCATCAATGATGTTGCACATGATATACATACCTTGTTGTAGTTTGTTACATGATTTTTAATTCAAATTTACATTCAAAACAGATATATATATATTTTTTCAATTAGATATCTATATCTATCTATTTATCTATCTATCTCTCTCTCTCTCTCATATATATATATATATATATATATATATATACACAGTACAGAAACACACCAATCTAACAATATAGTAATTATCTTTTATTAACTTTTTATCAAACCTTCTTGCTTAAAATGATGTCACACATTGAACAAAGTATGTACAGTTTTACTTAATGACAAAGTTACATAATGACAACAATACTCATTAACAGATTATGTGCCATATAAATTGTGAAAACTATGTGTAACAAAATGGTAATGATGAGTGGAGCATAAATCAAAGTGCAAGCCTCTTTAAAATAAAAACAACAACCTATGGAGATAAAGTTTAACAAAACATGTCTGGTAAGTTTAGTAACAATTTGCTGTATTTTTCTTTCAATTTAAGAATTTCAAATTTATCTGTTACACAGTATATTTGGTTCAATAGGTCATTCAGAAGGGCAGATATTTTTGTGCCTGAATGTTCATGTCTACGTATCTTGTTTTGTAGGGATTTCCTCTTCCATCTGAATTCCAGAATATTATTAATTCCACATCGTCACCTGGCCAGATTGTTTCTCCATCGATGGATTATGTTCGGTCTGGATGTAGAAATCCTCCGCAACAGAGTGTGGACTGGGGCAATGACTACTGCAGTAATGGGTGAGTAATAATTCACAGCTCTTGGGGATATGTGGGTACAGTGACTCAAGAATACAGTTGTGCACATGCCTTTGCAAGAAGCTGTTGCATGTAAATAAGACAACTATTCTGCCTACTTAGGAAAGTTAAATATGACACAAAAGAGACTTCAGATTATTATTATGTAGTATACAAATGAAGTACTAAATTATTCTTCTCCTTCTTCTTCAGGAATCTGCAAAGGGATAAAGCTCTGTACCTCACCTGAATAGGAGAAATCATTCCTGTTCTCCGGTGTCTCCTGAAGTCTTCATATCTGGCTGTGTTCGAGGGCTGGGGCAGTTCATTTCGATAGAAATTAAGTTGCTGAGCACTTAGAACTTTATAATGTATATCTGAGCTTCTGGGATTACCCACGAAGAAAGCAAAAACCTCAGACTCACTTATTTTACTTAAAGATAAAAAAAAAACGTAATGGACCATTTCTTCTTTTCTTACAAAGGAAACTTGGACAACATGGCTTTTTATGTTGGTTTTTGCTGTGGAGTGCTGCGCTAGTGAACTGCCTTAGGAACTGTAGTGTTTCTACACATGAAATCCTAGAATTCTGTTGGTCTTAAAACATGGGTGTTAATAGGAACTACTAAAGACTTTTAATGGGTTGTTATAGCACTCATAGCGAGTTTGTAAATAGAATCTGTTACACTCTCTTAGAGTATAAAAAGTTCAACTTTTTAAGGTACAATGTTATTTGGAACTGGATGTGACCAGTTAATTTAAGTCTTAAAAAGGGATATTAAATTGGCAGATGTTCCTATTTTTTGCTTAATTTTTAAGGGAATGAAACTGGTAAATAAATATATTTTGCAACAATAAAAAGTGAAAAATTAAATAAAAAAAGATTTAGATTATGATCCCAAATTATTTTAAAACACTTGCTGGCATTGACCCACAGAGTAGCATGAGATATGTGAAGATGTTAAAAAGAATAAATAAACAAATCAAGAAAAAAGTTTATTTTGTACTACATAGAAATGCTTTTTTGTATCACTTCTGGTGTATTGATTAGTAAATGTCATTCAAATCCTCCATGTACAAAACTGCCAAATGCTTTTCTGGTGTTTATTAGATGCAGTGACAGATTGGAAACAGCTAAATTATAACCTTGACACATGGCTGTGTATTATTATTGTTTCTTCATTATGTGTCTATATTTAATCTTTTTTTTTTTTTAATGAATCCGGTTGCGCCTATTTATTAAATAATAAATATAGGTGTTTGTAAGTAACTATGTTAGCGTTTAAAGATGTTTCTGTTGATTTCTAGCAGAAATGATCCAAACACCCGTGTGAATACTTTATTCTTATTTAGTTTATATTGTGTTTAAAAAATAAAGCCAAACCTGCATTTTTTTGTGCAGAAATCAAAAAAAAGTGTGTTAGTATTTCTTTCATTTTCAAATTATCTTCAGATTTTGTAAGTTTGATTTGGAAAATCAGAAGTCTTTTTTTTTTCCATTCAGGTATTGATACTGTTTGTTCATTTAAAGTTGAAGTGTGTCTGTTGACACAGCAGCAACAACAAAATGTAAATAATATTACTTTAAACAATTATTTTCTGTAGTTGTGAATCTCTTATTTTCTATCTGTTCACTCTTGCTGTCATGGAGATTTTAAGAAAGTGGATGTTTTTTGTTTACTGTGTATATGTTAAAAAAAAAAGTTTGTAGAAAGCAGATTGTTGTAAGTATGAAATCTGGAGGGAGAGAAAATTAAAAAGGCTTTATATTATGTTCCCACTTGTCTGTTATGTAAGATATTGTGGTGTATATGTGTATTTTGCGAGTTTCTTTATTGTCACAACGTGGGGGGATTGCCCATGATGCCGAGCTCTTTAACAGGCGGGGTTTAGGAAGCAGCACGCCCACAAGCAGAGTTACGGCATAAGGAAGTGGAATGTTGTTATTTACAGTGCGCAGGTGAATCAAAAGAAACAGATAAACGAAACACAAAACAGACCTTAACTTCTTGTTGAGCCTACCTTAACGTGAACAGATCCCTCTCTTAATATGCCACAGATAAATAAACAACAAACAGCTAACAGTCCAAATCCAAGTTCCAAATTCAAGTCCATGAATCAAGTCCATTATCGAAATCCAGTTCCACTTGACTGTCACTGACTCTCTCTTTTCTCTTCTTTTCTCTCCGGCACTCTTCCCTGCCTCTCCACACCAGGCTTCCTGCTTTATTGAGGCAGGGGCACACTCAACAGGTCTTCCCCCGACTAATTCACGTCCCTGGGGATCTGGCGATGAGCACTGCCTCCCGCGGTCTCGCCCACCATGCAATCACTATATTATCACACTATATTCTAGAAATTGGTTGTTTACTAAATAGCATTTGTTTCTTAATAATAGAATGGTGTAGACTAATCTTGAATTATTTTCTCTATGGATTTTAATTTTAAATAGTTTTAATCAATACTATAAGTTTCATATACAGTGAGGGAAAAAAGTATTTGATCCCCTGCTGATTTTGTACATTTGCCCACTGACAAAGAAATGATCAGTCTATAATTTTAATGGTAGGTATATTTTAACAGTGAGAGACAGAATAACAACAAAAACATCCAGAAAAATGCATTTCAAAAAAGTTATAAATTGATTTGCATGTTAATGAGGGAAATAAGTATTTGACCCCTTCGAGTTAGTACTTGGTGGCAAAACCCTTGTTGGCAATCACAGAGGTCAGACGTGTCTTGTAGTTGGCCACCAGGTTTGCACACATCTCAGGAGGGATTTTGTCCCACTCCTCTTTGCAGATCCTATCCAAATCATTAAGGTTTCGAGGCTGACGTTTGGCAACTCGAACCTTCAGCTCCCTCCACAGATTTTCTATGGGATTAAGGTCTGGAGACTGGCTAGGCCACTCCAGGACCTTAATGTGCTTCTTCTTGAGCCACTCCTTTGTTGCCTTGGCTGTGTGTTTTGGGTCATTGTCATGCTGGAATACCATCCACGACCCATTTTCAATGCCCTGGCTGAGGGAAGGAGGTTCTCACCCAAGATTTGACGGAACATGGCCCCGTCCATCGTCCCTTTGATGCGGTGCAGTTGTCCTGTCCCCTTAGCAGAAAAACACCCCCAAAGCATAATGTTTCCACCTCCATGTTTGACGGTGGGGATGGTGTTCTTGGGGTCATTCCTCCTCCTCCAAACACGGCGAGTTGAGTTGATGCCAAAGAGCTCGATTGTGGTCTCATCTGACCACAACACTTTCACCCAGTTCTCCTCTGAATCATTCAGATGTTCAGTGGCAAACTTCAGACGGGCCTGTACATGTGCTTTCTTGAGCAGGGGGACCTTGCGGGCGCTGCAGGATTTCAGTCCTTCACGGCGTAGTGTGTTACCAATTGTTTTCTTGGTGACTATGGTCCCAGCTGCCTTGAGATCATTAACAAGATCCTCCCATGTAGCTCTGGGCTGATTCCTCACTGTTCTCATGATCATTGAAACTCCACGAGGTGAGATCTTGCATGAAGCCCCAGACCGAGGGAGACTGACAGTTAATTTGTGTTTCTTCCATTTGCGAATAATCGCACCAACTGTTGTCACCTTCTCACCAAGCTGCTTGGCGATGGTCTTGTAGCCCATTCCAGCCTTGTGTAGGTCTGCAATCTTGTCCCTGACATCCTTGGACAGCTCTTTGGTCTTGGCCATGGTGGAGAGTTTGGAATCTGATTGATTGATTGCTTCTGAGGACAGGTGTCTTTTATACAGGTAACGAGCTGAGATTAGGAGCACTCCCTTTAAGAGAGTGCTCCTAATCTCAGCTCGTTACCTGTATAAAAGACACCTGGGAGCCAGAAATCTTGCTGATTGATAGGGGATCAAATACTTATTTCCCTCATTAACATGCAAATCAATTTATAACTTTTTTGAAATGTGTTTTTCTTGATTTCTTTGTTGTTATTCTGTCTCTCACTGTTAAAATACACCTACCATTAAAATTATAGACTGATCATTTCTTTGTCAGTGGGCAAACGTACAAAATCAACAGGGGATCAAATACTTTTTTCCCTCACTGTATATGGGTTTGGCTTTAACACCCTTGATTTGCATGTAGAAAAAGCTAGCATTCTCTTAATGGGGACATATGAGCGGGACATCGCACCACCTATATAAGGAGCTGTTGGATAGCTGTATCTCAGAGTTATCGTTGAGAAGTTGAAGGGAATGGAACAGAAAGCTCATAGAACTGCACTGTGTGAAGGAAACTGCAAACAGAGCACTTCATAGAAATAGAAGCAGCAGTAACATCTGGGCTTGCAGAGAGGTTGACTATTGCTACAACTAATATGTATTGTCATTTTGGGCTACCAAGCCAGTTTTGTTTTTTTGTTTTTTAACTAATGAATAAAAGTTCCTCTTGATTGATTTTACAGGATAGTTCTCTGCCTATTTCATATTTCTGTCTCACCCCAATCCCTACTGAGCATGAAGCATCCTTAAGCATATCATTAATGATATTTAATGAATGTTTCAACATAATTTTGAGGAGTTTCATTGTTGTGGCCTAGGGTTCCGTTTCCAGATCAGGCTGCAAGTAATACATGTATAAATATACTTAAATATCTCACATTATTTACAATTTATTTTAAATTGCTGTATGTGCTACTCAAAATGTTTTGCACAGTACAGTTTAGTCTATAGATTATACAGACAGCAGATAAGGGTGCATTTGCAGAGAGAAAATCATGGGGGACAGTTCAGGCTCATTGTATCCCAATAATACAAAGAATGTGATGAATCTTTTTGATGTACATTGTGCCACTTCCAGTATTTGAGCCTTCATCTATACAAAAACCGGTGCATGTGCTGGGCTGTGAAATCAGAACGACAGTGAGTGATTAAGTTAAGTTACAACTCAATCAAAATCAGTTTATAACACTCTAGTAATGAGTTTACATATTGGACAACATTGGAAACTGACAGAATAGCCACATGATTATTAATGAATTGAAATGACTATTTATATTTTTCTGTTGTCCTATAGTAATGTTTATATCCATCTTTAAGTTAACAATGACAGATAAGGCTGAACAAAATTAGAAGTTTGGCAACAGCTAAGTGATGGATATACAGCAGTTTGTATTAAAACACAGGGATATGAGAATGTTCAAAACTAAGATAGATTCTGAAAAATGTCAAATAAAACTTTATTCTTAACTAAATAGTTCACTTTTGGTTTAATATTTGTAACATATTTGAAACCAAAGATTTATAGATAAATAGCATTATAGTCTTCAGCCTTTATCAGTCCACTGCTGAATGAAGGTCTCCCAAAACGTGTTTCCACATGTTTTGATGTATATATTTTTCAGATTATTGACCAGGTCTATCTATCTAACTATCTATAACCTGAATATTTTATGCATTTAAAATGGATATTTTCTCTTTGATTTACACAATCTACTCCACACTTTCAATGTTGGGGAAAATGGTTGGTGGGTAAAAAAAAAAATCAATAGAAAATAAAAACCTAAAAAGTCTTAATGAGAGAAGTATTCATCCCCTTTGCTGTGATACTCCTAAATAAGCTCAGGTGCAGTCAATTGCCTTCAGAATTCACAAAATAAGTTGAATCGAATCCATCTGTGTGTAATGTAAGTGGTTCACAAGATTTCAGATTAAATACACCTGTCTCTGTAAGGTCCCACAGTTGGGTAGTGCATTCAAAGCAAAGATACTGAAGTCCAAGGAGTTTTCAAAACAACTCCCGGATAAAGTTTTCAAGAATGAGAGGAAGGGTATAAAAAGAGGGCAAAATGGATGGAGCTAAATACAGACAAATCCTTGAGGAAAACCTGCTTCACCTTAAAGCAGCACAATGAGTGGCACAGCTAAAGCAACACTGGAGTGGCTTAAAAATAAAGTGAATGTCCTAGAGTGGCCCAGTCAAAGCCCGGACTTGAATCGGTTTGAGAATCTCTGGCAAGACTGCTGTCAAACCAATGCTCCCCATCCAAGTTGACAGAGCTTGAAAAATGTTGCCAAGAAGAATGGGTGAATATTGCATAATCCGGAAGTGCAAACCTGCTAGAGATTTACCCCCAAAGGTCTACCAGCTGAATGGAATGCATATTTTATGTTTTTGTATATGTACTGTAGTGACACAAACTGTATGGATTGACTAATAATTATTATTAATACGAAACTTAACAGACTAGTCATTGTCAATCTGATTTGACTGTCTAATACTTGCAAGAATTTATGTGCAAGACTGAAGCCTGTATGCAACCCCAATTCAAGAGTTTCATCATATTATTCTTTTCATCTTATCTGAAATATTTCAACACTGAAATATAAATATTTCAATACAGTGGTCTGGACCCAGGCTCATTACTTCTCTTCCGCAGTCTTCTCTTCACTTTATTGGGTTATACTGAATTTTGTATTACATCGGGAGTGGTGTTTACAACATGATTTGTGAAACATAATGCCATTAATATATGGTACTTCTGTGATACATTCAATGTTTTGAACTGAATTGGGATATGAATATTAATGTATACAATGACATTGGTCACTTAGTTTGAACAAAATACATATACTTAATTTTGTGTCTAAACTTTTATTTACATTTTATGAGTATGTTAAAAAGCCCTAAAAAAAAACATCTCCAGATTGTTAAATGTATGATTACCTGAACATGATCCTATTTGCGTGTATATTTTTAGTAAGATAAAATGCTACTACAGCAGATAGTATCTTAACATGTTTTAAGATGTGTAGCATAAACACAAACAATAGCTTTATCAAATCAGCTGCACAGTACAATAATGTAAACATAGAAAATGTGTTATTACATTAGCATTACATTTCCTTTTTGTAGTACATATATTCAATGTTTAGGGATGTAACCGCGATGGTGATTTTTATATTAACGAATTCAACTCACAATTGTACTCGTAATCTCAGTTGTGGAGGTGAGATGAATCGTCATATGGATAGAAAATTAGATTCCACCTGTCAGACATTTTTTATCCCATTTGCATTGACAAAGATCCTGTCTATTTCATGACTATATAGACCCTTGAGGCTTTTGGAACCAAAGTGGATCCAAATAATTACACATTTTTCCATTTAATCTATCATTCATACTCTCAAATAGATTGCTTATATTTAGATCACCCACCTCACTACTTAAATCGGAAACAGGTTCCTGTTGAATATAGCCCATACCATACTGTTTCCACTCACTGTGTGTAAATGAAGGTGCTGGAAAGGCGTGGGTATGTTGATTGGAATCTATACTCTCTACAATCATATCCCAGAATCAAACTGAATGTATTTAGGGCTGTCCCTTTTCCCACATCTGCATATACCTCAAAATAATGTACTTGTTGTACTATTAGCTGACACAGTGAAATGGTCACTACATTAGATATGTGTTTTTAATACTCTGTCAATTCTATCTTTTAAAGCAGGTGTCTGAGGTTAATTAAGACTGAAATCCAAACAACACCCATCCTTGTCCCATTAAATGATTATTCTAAACTGTGTCTGGTTTAGCAAGACGTAGACTGCTGACCTTCCAATAATCTACACCTGACTATCACATATCCAGTCCATTTTACGTTTACAAAGGTCTACAGCCTTACTGGAGCCAATTCCAAAACAATATCATCATTGTCTGAAATGGTTACAGCAACTTCACTTTATTTTAATAAGTGAAAGACTTTATTTTTATTCTCTCATATTCCTGACAGCTTGTACGTACTTTGCTGAGTTACTATATGTGTGTGCTAGTCTTCAACAGTAACAGAAAACTATATTAAAAACAAACAAACTTTTATTCTGTTTGGAGGGAGATTAATCCACATATTACTGAAAATGTGGAGATGATTGGGAGAATTTATGTATAATAAAGTTATCTTTCATATACAGGCATTTTTGTGCATTCACAGAGATTAGTTGCAACACTCAGAAGCTTTTTAATATGAACTACTCCTCCAAAAAAGACTCTTACTTACAGAATACATAATATTAATATGGTATAAAAATGTGTTCAGATTAAAAAAGAAGAGCAAACTTCACAGGTATGGAATTTGCTGAAATCATCAATTTACTTTTTTAGTAATTTCTGTGCATTAACATTAGAAAGGCAGTACAAGAAGCAAATACATATTTGAAACATAGAGCTGAAAAATATACATTTCAAATGGGTTGTTGGATTACAAGAGAGGCTGACAAAAAGAGAATATGATTATTCCACATAAAAACATTCCACTTGAAAATTGGAAAACTTGTTTCATGGAGTCACACTAAATTGCAAAAAAAATACCTTTTGTCTGTCAGAAGAGAACAGATGAATAATGCTTCCAGAAAACCAGACACTCTAGGAGTCAGTCTCATAGAAAAAAGGAGGAGATGGATTGTATGGAGCAGAGTATTTCACAGTTTAAACATTCAAATGTCCAGTTTTAGAAGCAGACTAATACAATAGTATTAGTTTCATAAAACGACTATATATTAATGTACGGTTAAAACCCTTACCAAAAAAATAAGGGAATAATAAAAAAATAGGCCTTCCCATAACAGATTGCAGCAACATTGCAGCAAACTCACAATTGACCATGTAAATGAGGTTGCTGCCACCTTTCTCTTGCAACCATTTGCGAAAAGGTTGCAACAAAAGGTAGGTTGCAGTAATATTGCGGCAAACATCTGTGCTGCTTTATTTATTCATTATATGGCTAATAAACTAAAAACACCATGAAAAGATCTGTAATGCATTCAATTGATTTCTGTAGATCATAAATGAAAATACACTTTACTTTCATTACACTCTCATACACCATACTGAGATGTAGACCTATTTACTGAAAAACATATACAATATTACAAGCTGATAGAAACTAAGATAATCTCAACACTGAATTTACAATTTACACTAATATATACACTTTAAAGCATACTATATCTGTTCTGAGAATACACTATACTGTACTGAACCACATATGCTGTACTAAAACTACAAGCTCATACACTGAACTGCGATATAGACCTATTACAATGAAATACTGTACTGTTTTTAAGCTCATACACTGAAACACACTCACAATCTTTCTATCGAATAAAGTACTTCTGCAGATTTAAAATCTCTATAACTTTGGATGAATACATGACAGAAGGAAACAAGCATATCAGGTAGTATAGTTTTAATGTCTTAAATAAAGTACAATTACATATATCAATGTTAAGTTAGGTTAAATGTTAAAATTATGGGAAACAAACCTGGGAGAAACAATAAACTCTGTTGGTCAAAAAGATCTGAGGCGAGTGGGTGCATGAGCTCAGTACAGTAAATATAGTGGCACGAGACAAGGGGGACACCAGTGCTTTCAGTCAAGAAAAGGTTTATGTTATAATGCCTCTTCTGTGTTTATTTATATATATATTTACTAATATTTACTACTGTACATAGCCTATCCTTATTTATTTGGATAAATAATTAGATATATTGCTGTGATTATTATTTATTTATTTATTTATTTATTTTATTTTATTTTATTAGTAGACGCCATTGTCCAGGGCAACCTATAAAATATAAGAGCAATACAAAGTGATTAGAACAAATATTAATTATTATGTGTTTCTGTATGCTAATTTATTTGAATTATGCCTTTTACTAGTCAGCCTGAAATATTTGAGATATTTGCTTTCTTGGAAAGCATAGTTTTAAAATGCAGTAAATGTGATTTTTCATGTAACAATTACATTCTTTAATTAAATTATATATAATTATTGATCAGCAATTTAGGATTAATGCTGGCACTGTCTCCCTTTAAGCCAGCTGTAGGCCAGACAGGAATATTTAAGAATGGGTCCTACTCCACCAGTGTTAGATGCCTACCCTTTTGTTTGGAATCAAGTGAAGATATTTTAACAGTAACTGGTATCAGAAATACCAGTGCCTAGAATACAACAAAAACAGCAGAGCAATACTATTGAATGTGTATGTAGAGCAGTAGCCTACATTAAAGTATACTTACATTTAAAAAATAATTAGACAAATAGTCTTCTTCTGAGCATCATAAAACTAAGAAAACATGTGAATAGAGGTGGGGAGAGAGCGAGAGAGAGCAATAGACAGATATGTATGTATGTGTGACAGTATGGGGGGTAGATCCAGCACTGCCGGGGCTCTTACACATGGTTAAGGAACACAGTGGCAGGGTTGTGCCCTTTATTTGTACAGTGAACAAACCAAAGAAAACATACAAAACTCCAGAACAAAACATAACTCTACATTGAGCTTAAACTACACATTTAAATAGGTCCCTCTGTAAACATAACCAAGAATAAACACAAACACATGACCAATCCAATCCGTAATCCAAGTCCTTAAATCCAATAAGCAGTTCTGCAAATTCTGTACTGTTAATTGTTGTTTTTCAATACTCGTCTCTACACACTCACACTGCATCCCTGTATTATGAACACAGCCATAGATTCTCTCTAGTATGAATATGCTGGGGATATTTTAGGGTGCTTGCCTGCCTGAAGTTCTTCCCACTGGTAGCAGCAGCACTGCGAGTCTCTCCCGTGTGACTGTGCTGGTGTCTTTTAAGAGTGAAACTCTTCCCAACACTGGGAGCAGCTGTGCGGTTTCTCCCCCGTGTGAATGTGCTGGTAAGATTTATGGCTCTTTGCATGACAGAAGCTCTTCTCACAATGGGGGCAGCGATGGCAGCACCGATGTGTCCTAGTTGTTTTTGAGGGAGAGAGTCATAGCTGGAAGGTCCAGGACAGTGATATTTTGAAATGTACCTATTTCTAATGAGAAAACAGGCAAATTTCTTTGTCTTTTCATTCACAAAGTCAGAAAAAAACTTTAGAAAAAATGTTAGAAGTGAGTAGTTTTTCGAGATTTACGATTATACTGTATTTACAGTATAATCGTAAATCTCGTAAAATTACTCACTTTTAAGTCTTTTGTAGTAATTTTTGTATTACTTTAATATAAATACATGTTAATTTGGATTCATATGTTGTTTTTTCTGATTTTATGTGAACGAAAAGACACAAATTCGCCCGTTTTCTCATTGGAAATAGGTAAATTTCAAAATATCACTGTCCTGGTCACAAAAGCAAAGTTTGTGGGGAATAATAGCCATTTTCTATACTTTTGAGGCATAAGCAATTAGGAAATAACACTTACTGCCCAGGAACAAAAATTGTGTTACATAGTGTAATCAGTCTAAGCGTAACTGATCAATTGTATGAACGAGACGAGGGAACTGAACCTTTTCACCCTGGAACAGAGAAGACTACATGGGGACTTGATCCAAGTCTTTAAAATCTTGAAAGGCATCGACAACATCAAACCAGAGGAGCTTTTCCAGATCAGCAGGGACTCATGAACCCGGGGACACAAATGCAAATTGGGCTTCAAGGCATTCAAGATGGAAAACAGGAGAAACTTCTTCACACAGAGTCATTACAATCTGAACAAACTCCCCAGCGATGTGGTTGAAGCCGGCAGTTTGGGAACGAACACGATGGGTCGAATGGCCTCCTCTCGTTTGTAAACTTTCTTATGTTCCTATGCTTGATATTGATATCAGTAATTCAATTATTGATATCAATAACTTAATGTATGATTGTATATTTGTGGATTTCAGCAATTTAAAGAATTTGTCACAAGACAATTCACACTTTTGCAATTTAAAAGATTGCATTTTAAATTAAAGCAAATAGCTGTGTTTAGCTATAATATTTATATATAATATTTTAACAATAGCTTACTGATCTTCAAATCTTGATTCAAAACTTGATTTAAAAATAATACAATAAATCTGTATTATAAATGGATTACAGTTTTATGAATGTCTACCCTTGTAACAAAGACAAGGGTACACCCATTTCTATTAGCATGCCTACTGTATGTAGCATATCTTTATTTATTTTGATACATTATTCAATGTTTTTGTGATTAGACCAATAGAAAAAGTTCCATTACATAAAATTTCAGGTTTGAAAACTTAAAAAAAAAAATCCATGGATGGATTTTCTGTATCTTGAACGCTATGTGACCCCCTTAAAGGATTAACTGGTTATAATACAATGCTATGCAATTCTACACATGGCATTCATTTCAGTAACCTATATGATGGGTGATTTTAATTGTAAATGTGTAAAATATAGGAATACATTGTTACAAAGGTAGACATTAATAAAACTATAATCTATTTATTATATAGATTTATTTTATTATTTTTAAATCAAGTTGTATGCAACAATTATTTTCAAAATCAGTATGCTGTTACAATTACATAAATATCATAGCTAAACATAGCTATTTGCTTTCTTTTAAAATGCATTAAATTAGTTAATTACATTGCTGAAATCAACAACTTTACAATCATGAATTGAATTGTTGATATCAAGAATTTAATTGATGATATCAATATGATATATATAATTATTTATCAGCAATATCTAAGGATTAATGCTGGCACTTGTTTCATAATGTAAACAACGCCAGGCCCATGGTCTGTTTCTGCTACTTTCCTGCTAACATATAAACTAGAATCTTCTTTGCAACCTTCCTGCTTACTTACAGCAAGGTTGCAGTTACTTAGGTAGATCCTTTCTTGCAACCTTTTGGGATGCTGCAATGTAACTGCAATTTTACCGGTATATTTCTGTAACTAAATATTTTTGTAAGGGAATCTCTTGTTCACAGAGAATAAAAACATAGATACAGGTTTGAAAACCATCAATTCCAGTTTGTGTTTTATTTAAATCTAGATACAAAGGAATATTACGAATGCTGAGGACTCGCAATTAATGGCAATTATGGTTCTAGAAAACTTCCAAACTTAATTTCAAGGAAAACATGACATGAGTAGTTTGGATGTTTAAATCTAGGTTGTAACTCCACATTCATAACTTTTCTTTCTATCTCTCGCTCTGAGATATTTTTAAATTATCTATGATTAATAGAGTGACCCCATATATACCAGAGACCCCATATATGTGGGCTGGCATTGACCAGTTGCCAGATTCTAAATCTAATTTAATATTACCACTGTGTAGTTTTCTGTTTATTTTTCTGGCAGGAAAGGTATAGCACCCTTGCCAAGTTAAACTTTCTCCCTGGTTGTTGTGCTTCAGCTAAGAAATTTAGTACCTGTTTTGGTGTAGTAGTTATTATGTAAAGAGTGTAGCCTCATAAGTGGAAAAATGAATAATGATGAATACCTTCAAAGTACCATGATACAAGTTTTGTAATTTTGACACAATTTAACTTGCTAGAAAATGTAGTGTCAGAATTACACAGAAGAACCGACAACATGGTAATTTCTATTTGACAATGTTAGTTTAGTTTTTTGGCCAAAGTTCAGAGCAATTGCCGGTCAAATTGCAAAAACTGAGGTGATCACTTATCACTATGTGAAGGCTCTCCAATGAGCGTCTCGGCTCACTCGTTCGCTGACTCGCTTCCTGGACCACTTCAAGGAGGTGTTCAATCATCTGGTAGAGGGAAGAGATGCTGTTGTGCGTGAAGACTCTGTATAGGAAGTTGAAGAAAGTATTTTGTGATTATTATATAATGTTTTATATTAATACTAGCATTAGAAGTAGTTTTGTATACAGACTGAGCAGATTCAATTTAGCAGGACAAGTAAAGGGTCAACAAGGTCGATTTGTTAGAAACTCCTGTCAGTAATGACAGATTACACAGTGCTGAAATAGCCTACAGATGTCTGCTGTGAATTTGTTTATGACTTAATCGTTTCTCCAGATAGGCAGGAATTGTTTCTGTTAAAGAGCGATTGACACTAGGTAAATGACAACCGTGGGATTGCATCTTCCTAGTGCACATCAAAGATGGACATCTGCTTTGGATCCATCACCTCTTCACGGGAGGACAGAGCATAAAACAGACCCGGACCTGTATCTTCTGATTGGATGAACGGCCATAAGATGTTATGTCATTTTCCTATAAAGTTGTACTCATGTTTGTAAACATTAAGTCCTCACTGAAGGAATTATTCCTGACGTGGAGCTTCTGAGCCGGCTTGATTAAAATTCTGTTTGCTTTATCTCCACGACATCTCCACTTATTTCTGAGACGGTTCTACATAGCGACTCCTGGTTCTCCGACAGGGCACGTCCTCAGCAGCAGATCATGTGTTGCAGTTGTGGATGGGATGATCGGGCTCTCTTCACCGTCTTCAGACAGGGATTGCACTCCAACCTGCAGTCCGAACTGGCATGTTGGGATAAGGATCTTGATTTGGAGAAACTAATTCAATTAGCGGCCTGTCTGGATCATCTACGAAAAGCCAGACGAAGGCCTCCCACCACTGACATTTCCCAGCAAGCAACCAGGTTCTTTCCACAATCCCTTCCTGTTTCCAATCTGGAACCCATGCAACTCGGTTGCACATGCTTGACCACAGAGGAAAGACAGTGGAATATGCAACAGTGCCTCTGCCTGTACTACAGTCAGGCAGTCAGGCAGGTCATTTCCATGATTCCTGTTCGGTTCATCTCAGCTCTTCCTAGGATTCCGCTGTGAGTACAGAATCATGTCCCTTACTGACAATGTCACACAGTCGCATACGAGCTCAGATCACGTGGGGTACTAAACGTCTCTTTGTATCTGCTTTGATGGATTCGGAGTCAGCGGGGATCTTCATACACAGCGTCACCGTAGAACGTCTTGGTCTCCCTCCTCTCCATATCATCGCTGTGAACCATCAACCCATTGGCACTGGTAACATCACCCGAAGAACGGTTCCCATCACCCTGCAGATTGTAATCCTTCACACAGAGGAACTCTCTCTGTTTGTCACTGACTTTCCTGGCGCTGACGTCATCCTTGGACTACCCTGACTTTCCCATCATGAGCCGACTATATCCTGGAGGGACGGTGATATTCTCTCATGGGTTTCACAGTGCTTTTTGCGATGTCTCACCCTGCCATGTCGAGCTATGTACGTAGAGAGCCCTATCCTTTCCACCACACCAGAGATCCCACTGAAATACACAGACCTGTTGGCGGTATTCAATAAAAGCCGGGCCTCCTGCCCAGGGGATTGTGTCACCAAGCTGCTCTCTGGTACATTGCCTCCCAGGGGACATGTCTAGCCCCTTTCGATTCCCGAGTCCCAGGCTATGGAGGCATACATACAGGAGGCTTTGGAGCTCAGGATCATTCGTCCATCAACTTCCCCTGCTGCTGCCAGTTTCTTTTCTCGTGACCAAAAAGGATGGAGGACTTCGGCCGTATATTGACTATCAGGGGCTGAACGAGATTACAGTCAGATACCGCTACCCTTTGCCGTTAGTGCCTGCTGCACTGGAGTAAGTTTAAGGAGCTCACTTCTTCACCAAGCTCAACCTCCGCAGAGCATACAATTTGATCCGGATCCAGGAGGGAGATGAGTGGAAAACAGTGTTCATTACCAACAGTGGTCACTACAAGTATCTGATTATGCCCTTCAGTCTGCCTAATGCCGCTTCAGTATTCCAGTCCTTTGTGAACGATGCTCTGAGAGAACATATGAATCACTTTGCTATTGTGTACATAGATAACATTTAAATTTTTTCCCCTGATCTAACCACTTACATTTCCTGCAAAGCTTGCTGACGAATGGCCTCTTTGTCAAGGTGGAGAAGTGTGAATTTAACTGGGAACGCATCAGCTACCACAGGTACATCATCAACGCAACGGGGGTCCACGTGGATCAAATCGAGGTCAAAGCGGTGACTGAATGGCCACAGCCCAGAACTATTAAGGATTTACAGCACTTTCTGGGCTTTCCAATTTATACAGGCGTATTATATGCAACTTCAGTTCCATCACCTCCCCTTTAACTGCAATGCTCAGAGGGACTGCTCGCTCTCTCTCCTGGACGGATCAAGCAGCTGACGCCTTTGCCCGGTTGAAAACACTGTTTACTCCCATTTGTAGTGGAGGTTGATGCCTCGGAGACTGGAGTTGGGGCTGTGTTATCCCAACGTCATGATCAGCCTGCCAAGCTCTTCCCGTGCCTTCATCTCCAGGAAGCTCTCCTCCGATGAACGAAATTATGACATCGGTAAGTGTGAACTGTTGGCCGTTAAATTGGCATTTGAAGAGTGGCAGCATTGGTTAGAGGATTTTTAGCATCCTTTTCTGGTTCTCACAGATCACAGAAACTTGGAATACCTCTAGGCTGCCAAGAGACTCAATCCCTGTCAGGCATGATGGGCACTGTTCTTCACGCGGTTTTGTTTCACGCTGACTTACCAGACAGGATCCAAGAATATCAAGGCAGACGCCCTGTCCTGACAGTTCAATCAACTTTCAATTCCCATCACCACTGATTCCATCCTGTCTCCCTCCTACATTGTGGCTCCCATCAGATGGGATATTATGGCACAGATTCAGGAAGCCCAAAACACCGATCCAGCTCCAACCATCTATCCTGCCCGGCGCACTTATATACCTGCTGCACACCGATCTCAACTGTTACACTGGCTCCATTCCTCTCCCGCTTCAGGATATCCAGGACCATCTCAATCATACAGAGACAGTTCTGGTGGCCTTCCATGTCTGAGGAGATCACCCGCTTTGTTGCAGCCTGCCCAGCTTGTGCAAAACGAAGACCCCACATCAACTCCCGGCAGGTTTACTGATACCACTCCCCGTCCCTCTCAGGCCATGGTCTCATGTTTCCATTGATTTTATCATGGATCTCCCCAAGTCACAGGGCAACACCACCATCCTCGTGCCAGTGGACCCATTTTCCCAGGCGTGCAAACTGATTCCCTTGAAGGGCATTCCTTCTGCCCTCAAGACTGCGGAGCTCCTTTTAATGCACGTCTTTCATGTTTATGGAATACCAGAGGATATATTGTCCGATCGAGGTCCGCAGTTTATGTCACAAGCATGGACAGCATTCATGAAAGCCCTCAACATTAACATCAGCTTCACCTCCGGTTACCACCCATAGTCAAACAGTCAGACAGAGAGGCTGAATCAGGAGATCAGCAGCACATCCCAATCTGAGTGGAGCCAGTTCCTCGCGTGGGCTGAATATGTGCAAAACTCCCTCATAAGCTCATCCACAGGTCTCACCCCCTTTCAGTGCATCCTCGGTTACCAACCTCCTCTGTTTCCCTGTTCTGACGAACGCTCCGAGGTGACAGCAGTGGACGACTGATTCAGGCACAGTGATCCATCTCCAGCAAGCCATCAGACGTCACCGGGCGCAAGCTAATCACTGCCGACGGCTGGCACCTCAGTACCTTCCTGGACAAAAGGTATGGTTGTCCACGAGGGACATCCGTCTCAGGCTTCCCTGGAGAAAGCTCAGCCCTCGCTTCATCGGACCCTTCATCATCCTCTGCCAAATCAACCCGGTTGCGTACCGCTTGCAGTTACCTTCCCAATACAGGATCTCTGGTTGATTTATGGGCAGTCAACCATTTCTTGGTTGGTTTTGAGGTATGCTTTGGATCATTGTCTTGTTGAAAGATCCATTTGCGTCCAAGTTTCAGCTTCCTCACAGGGGTGAACCAGATTGTTGGCCAAAATGTCTTGGTACTTGCTGGAGTTCATGAATCCAATGACACCAACAAGAGCCCCATGACCAGTAGATGTATAACAACCCCATAACATAAAAGATCCACCACCATATGTAACCATAGGTATGAGGTTCTTTTCAACATATACGCCCTTCAGATGCCAAACCCAGTGCTGGTGTGCATGGCCAAAAAGCTAAATTTTGGGTACACCTGACCATAATACCCGGTTCCATTCGAAGTTCCAATGCTGTTTAACAAACGCTAGGTGTTTTTTTATGTTGATGATGGACCTCAATATAGGCTTTTTCCTGGCAATCCTTCATAAAAGCCTATTGGAATGGAGATGGTGTCTAATAGTAGATCTGGAGACTTTGTGTCCCCAAAATGCAACCAAGTTATGTACTTCTCCAACTGTGGTCACTGGATTCTTCTTTGCTTCGTAAACCATCTGCCTGACTGTGCATGGGGGCAACATGCACTTGCCTCCTCTACCAGACAGTTCAAAACCACTGGACCATTTGTTTATTACTGACCTAATAGTGGAAAGTGGTATCTGTAGTTTTTTTCCTGTATTTGTGTGTTATGACATAATGACTTCCGCATGACAATGGATTTTACATGTGTGTTGCCTCATATTAATAGCCCAGTGAAACAGGAAGCCATGGGAGGCCACAATACAGTTCCCTAAATTAAAAAAGTACCATGTTAATGCAGATCAGTGGTGCAACTAGTAGGACATTTTGGGGGGTAGGCTGCACAGAAAATAATAAAAGGGAGTACTGGTACTGCTTTACAGATGTGCATGTTATACAGAGCAAAATAAAAATAATGTTATTATTAATATCATAATTATAATAATTATCCCTACTACATTAAAAATATATATGATATTATTTCTAGTACTTTTTCATTAAAATTATGTTATTACTAATTATACAAATACACACGAACAATATGCACATAATAATAATAATAATAATAATAATAATAATAATAATAGTTAGGGCTCTCAGTGGATTAAAATATTTGATTGGTTAATCAATGGGTACTAGTTGATAAATGGATAGATTAATCAGGCACAAATAAGTGTAACAGTCTTTGTGGTTACACAAAAGAGGTTGTGCCACACAGTAATACTTTAATACATAATAGGCATTGATTTTACAGTATAACAATGATGAACGGGAATGGTAAAAATAATAGAAATTATAATCATCAAACTAAATTATAATCGCTACAACAAACGGATGTTACCTTTCAAGTCGGAATGACGGCCCAAGGGGGAGTGGTTCCTGCGCACTGCCATTGGAACCTGATCGAAACGTCACTCTATCAAAGCTGCCATTGGCCCCTGTGCTCATCACTCAGAACAGGTCCCTTCCCACATCCTGTTCCATAAAACGTGACATCAGTGCAGGATTGTCCTCTTTTGCCACTTGGCCTGGACCCAAGAACGTGAGCTCTCTGTGTCTTCTCCGTGCATTAGACTTATTGTTGTTTAACAATTATTATTATTCGGTTGGTTGGCTTCACGGTTGTGCTGTCACCACCGTTTATCACTGTGTCTATCTGTATTGTTTAGTTATTAGTTCCATTTGTACTCCAGGGCTCCGGTGCGCTTCAGTTTCAGTTTCTTCTACAAATTGTACACTTTAAAAATAATACCCACGTTTATATAGTGCCTTATATATTCCGACTGCTTGCTGTGTTGGTTCCACCGGGCCCCGCCGCACTCGCCGCTGCGCTCACAGCTGGCCGCGCAGGCAGTGCGGGCAGCATATACAGCGCAACAGGTGCCGCCCCCACCACACCATGATGCTCCACCGCAGTGGAGACTGAGGGGAGTCTGTCTGCCCCATGTCAGGATGAGGGCAGTGGACGGGCTACCTGGGAGGAGGACCGCCTGTCTCTGGGTCCGCACGAGGACTCAGAGTTTGAGGCGGAGCTCATGGAGGAGGAGCAGGTTTCTCCCGCCCTTCCTCCTCCGTTGAGCGTGGACACCGCTCCTGCTCCCACAGGACAGGACAGGGAGTTCTGGGCAGTCATCCAGAGGGCTGTGGAGTCTCTCCAGCTCCCCTGGCCCTCTGACCCTGCCCCGCCGCGCTCCAGATTCGAGAGGGGGTCAGTGCTCGCAGCGCCTGACCTCCTCAAGGAACTGAGGGCCACCTGGGACCATCCGGCAACAGCCCCCGCCCTAGCCAGGAGAGGGGAGGCTTATGCCAGGACCCAGGGCACGTCAGAAGCGGGCTTGGTGGAATTTCCCAGAGTGAATTTCCCACGTAACCTGGCCTGCCCCAACAGGCAGTGTCGCGTCACGGAGACACTACTCCGGAGGACTTATGAGGCAGGAGCCCAAGCAGTTAGCCTCAGGTACACTGAGAGCCTGCTGGCCCTGTACTTGGCTCGGAGCACCATGGCGCATCACCAACCCCGCCTCCTATCTCTGAGATAGCAGTGGCGACTGACCAGCTCGTCACGGTGATGCGCCAGGGGTGACTGGATGATCCCTGGCAGCCATTGTGGTGGCGTGCCGCCAGATTTGGCTGTCCCAGGCACGGCAGGACCCTGAGACGGACAAGACTCACCTCATGGACACTCCTATTTCGCCGGGCTTCACTTTTGGCCCCTCTGTGGAGGCGATACTCACACGCACCCTCCAGGAGAGGGAGCAGTCCCTGCAGCTGGCCTGGGTTTACCACGTTGCACCTCAGGCCCAGCAGCGCAGGCAGTCTGCGGCAGCTTGCCGGCGGGGAGGCGCCCTAACTGCGGCTCCCAGGGCACAGCCCAGGTCACAGCCCTACCCACCTGCCGATCTCTGCCAACATCTCACTGGCAGGCAGGCCCCTCCCCCTAGGCTCGCCACCCTGGCCCCTGGCAGCCCACGGCAGCTCGTGGTAGGAGGGGACCTGGCCCAACCCCACCCCCTCCACGACTCGAGCCCCGTCCCTGAGTCATTCCAGCAGCCTCTGGCCCACCCTTAAACCCCCCAGCAACTCTCAATTGACAACTCAGCACCCAAGACTCTTGGGTGCTCCAAATTATATCAGTTGGCTACATCCCTACAATTTTAGACACGTCCAACCCCCTTCCAGGATGCACTTTCCCAAGCCCCATTTGAGCCATTGAACTCAGCTGAGCTGCAGCTGGTGTCACTTAAGACTGTGTTTTTGCTGGTAATCACCTGGGCAAACTGGGTGAGTGAGTTACACGCCCTCTCCATACACCCACCGTGTGTCCATTTTGCGGGAGATGGCTCCTGGGTCACACTACGGCCTAATCCTGCGTTCCTCCTGAAAGTGCTGTCTCCATTCCATGTCAACAGGCCTATTGAGTTGATGGCTTTTCATCCTCCTCCCTGCGCTTCAGAGCAAGAGAGTCGGCTTCACCTGCTCTGCCCTGTGGCCCTCAGGTGCTATTTGGAACACACTAAGGACATTTGGCGCTCAGACCAACTGTTTGTGTCTTATGGAGTGTGGACACAGGGCCAGGTGCTTTCAAAGCAGCACCTCTCGCATTGGATTGTGGACTCCATTACCATGGCCTACGAGCTCACCAGGACCCTGGTGCCTGAACACCTGGTGGCCCACTAGACTCAAGGCATTGCCACATCTTGGGCCCTTTTTCAAGGCGCCCCCTTGGCAGACATTTGTGCGGCTGCAGCTTGGGCTTTGCCACTTACATTTGCCTGGTTCTACAGGTTGGACGTGATGGGACCAGTCCATTCCATTGGGAACCCGGTGTTGGCTGCAGTCTAGCCCCAGTAGCCTACAGGCTCTGGCTCCTGCCTTTTCCTCTCACAGTCTGCCCCTGTTAAGTGCATCCTGAGGGAACTAGTGAACCATGAACCTTCCCTTCCATCAGACTATACCTTCCAGTCAAGCACCCACATGAGCTGCTCCTGGATTTACTGACAGCCCTGTTGATGTGTTCCCAGGTTCTGACATGTGGCCTACAGGCATGTTGCCTTATGAGGCCGCCCTGTATATAGTTTGTTCATTATACATTGTGTTGCGGTGGCGCATGCGTCTGGCCTGTACCCCACTTTGTATATATATATATATATATGTGTTTAACAGCAGGACTGTGGCTCCGTCTGACCTATGCAGCATGGAGCTCACTGCCGCTGTTCCCAGCTGATGGCGCTCGAGTTTCGCTGCCTCGCTGTGTATATAGTTCCTTGGTCAGAAGGTCTGTGGCCTGCTCTGGCTATGTATGCCATGGAGCAAGGGGTCCGCTGCTGTTGTCCTCCAGCGGAGGGCGCTTGAGTTTCTCCAGTGCCCCGCTGTGTACATAGTTCATTTATTCACATGGTAAGAGCTGTAGTTGCCCTGCGTTAGCTGCGCTATTCAGCAGGTGTCAACTGCTTCTGTGTTCCCCGTGATGTATATAGTTTGTTTGTCACGACATAGTCAAGCTGATAGTTCGTTGTACAAAATCTAATTGTCAGCACAATAGAGGGTTTCCACTCTGTACTATTCAGTTGAGTTGGATGCTCCTGTGCTGCGCACTGACAGCATGAAGGCTTGCTGTCACGCGATATGTACATATTGTATATTGTTGTTCAGCTCGGCTACTCTGTTGACTACCCAGCTATGTATTCTGTTGTTTTTTCATTGGGTCTGTGGCCCTGATCCTATTGGATCAGGGGCCCACTGCCATGATAATGCGCGGAGGCCGCACAAAATGCTTGATTGGCCACGCCAGATGTTGTGCAAGTAGATATGGCCTCGCTCCTAGCTGTACTAGTACTCCAGCCGGTCTTGCTATTGTGATCGGAGGGCAAAAGAGTTGACCTCTGCAGCCCCACTTTGTATATGCTGATTCTAGACAGTTCCTGGTAAGAGCGTGACTATGGTCCTCACTCCCGGGCAGCTGAGGTGCGGCCCTGTTGCGGCCACTGAGGTTACTGTCTGGAGTTGTGTGCCGAGGCCCCTAGCAGTCACCTCGGGGCAGGCTCCCTTATCAGCTCGCTGCCTCCTTCCTTACGACGGTTTTGTTATACAGTAATCCCTCCCCCTTGGGCAGTGCTTCCAACTTGAAAGATAAAGCTGAGAAAGGAAGCACTGCCCAAGGGTTGCAAGGTCGCGCAGGAGTCCTGGCTCTCAGCAAAAGAGGACGAACCTGCACTGACATCACGTTTTATAGAACAGGATGTGGGAAGGGACCTGTTCTGAGTGACGTGCGCAGAGGCCAATGGCAGCTTTGATAGAGTGACGTTTCGATCAGGTTCCTATGGCAGTGCGCAGTGTGCAGAAACCCCTCCCCCTTGGGCAGTGCTTCCTTTCTCAGATAACCGGGGTTGCATACGCAACCTATCATTTTGCTCACAAATTATACTGTAAACTACTCACACTGCCCTTGTAAGAAAAGCATTGCTTGCAAATTACACAGAAAAACATTACTTTGTCTTCAGCGTTTTCTTCCGAATCCACTTTGAATCCAAAGCTAGACTTTAGTTTTCCCATTTATAGACCCCATTAATCGATTAATCGAAGCAGCTCTAATATATATATATATATATATATATATATATATATACACACTGATCAGCCATAACATTATGACCACCTGCCTAATATTGTGTAGGTCCCCATTTTGCCGCCAAAACAGCCCTGACCCGTCGAGGCATGGACTCCACTAGACCTCTGAAGGTGTGCTGTGGTATCTGGAACCAAGACGTTAGCAGCAGATCCTTTAAGTCCTATAAGTTGCGAGGTGGGGCCTCTATGGATTGGACTTGTTTGTCCAGCACATCCCACAGATGCTCGATTGGATTGAGATCTGGAGAATTTGGGGGCCAAGTCTACACCTTGAACTCGTGATTCATCAGACCAGGCCACCTCCTTCCATTGCTTCGTGGTCCAGTTCTGATGCTCACGTGCCCATTTTAGGCGTTTCGGCAGTGGACAGGGGTCAGCATGGGCACCCTGACTGGTCTGCGGCTACGCAGCCCCATATGCAACAAACTGCGCAACAATACTACAGTGATTTTGCATTAATTTGTATCTGTTTTACTTTGATTTCAACTTTTTTTTACAGCATCTGCTATTCACCCCCCAAAAATTAAAAACATCCCTATAGCACACGCACACACATACATATACCTATCTCTATTAAAAGTACAGTACTGAATTTAAACTAGTTGAGAGTTTAATACACTGCAGTTTTATTTAAATTGCACACATGTTCAATACAATAATAATCACAAACATATTAATACTGATCTGAGAAGAAACAAATCAAATATATTCAGATTCAGCCAAAATGTTCCATCAATTCCACATGAAATCTTCAGGGTTGAAAGCTTCTAGTCCTACAGGTATTCAGTCTTTTTTTCCCTTTGAGAACCTCAAAATATAAATTTGTAGACTTTGCTACAGGTTAAATTGGCTGCCATAATAACTGAATGGGAAATAGCCAGTTTGTACATTTCTATCACTTAGTTGGATGATGCAAATTTAATTATTTTAAATGTATTTCTAAATCCATGCATCTTTGAAACTGCTTATCCTGGTGAGGGTCATGTGGAAGCCGGAGCTGATCCTGGCAGGCAAACAGCGCAAGGCAGGAATACACCCAGGATGGGATGCTAGTCCATTGCTGGGCAACACACACAGACAGACACACACAGGGCAATTTAGCAAGACCAATCAACCTAACCTGCATGTCCTTGGACAGTGGGAGGAATCTGGAGTGCCTGGAGAAACCCCACACAGACATGCAACCTCCACACAGACAGGCCCGCGAGCCGGGACTCAAACCCAGGACCCCAGAGCTGGGAGGCAGCAGCACTAACCACTGTGCCACCCTTTCTAAATCTAACCACTTTGAATTGAACCAAATCACATTGTATCAGATCAAACCTGATTGTATCGCATCAAATTGACTCAAAGCTGAATCGAATTGTATCGAATCGTACATTTTTCTAAAAGTATATTTCCTGTATTGTATCGGTGACAGTGTATCTAGATGTGTATCGAATCGTCAGAGAGGGAAAGATACACACCCCTAATATATATATATATATATATATATATATATATATATATACAGGTGACAAATTAAAGGAAAAAGTGGAGGAACATAAAGAATGCAGATACCTCCAAACAGGTGTACTGCATGATACAATTAAGCAATTAACTTCCTATCATGCTCTCTGGCATGTATAACAATGCTGAGCATTTGACCTCGATTTTGGATCAAGATGGCAAGATTATTTGGGCACAAATGGCAGGAGCTTCAGTCACAAAGATGCTCAACTGGCTAGTGTTTCAATAGGAATAATGACTAAAGTTACATCTGCATTTAGATCTATGGGAAAGACATCAGTAAATAGGGTTGGAAATTGTGGTCGAAAGCGCACATTTGATGACCGTGATGTTCGTGCATTACTGCAATATGTAAGGAAAATCAGAAGAGCAACTCTTTCCCAGATGACTGAGAATGTCAATGCAGGACGTGATCAGACTCTGTCAGCAAGAGCAGTCTGTCGAGAACGACACAGAGAGGGTTGCAGCGCAAAGTTTAAACTAAAAGTTCTTCCCAACACTGTTGCAGATGTTCCCACAAATGTGTTGCACTTGGTTGCTTTTTCTTTCACCCTTCTGTCCAGTTCATCCCATGTTTTGGGTCATTATCTTCAGTACGATGAACCCCTGACCAACTAGACGTATACCAGAGGGTATTGCATGGCGCTGCAAAATGCTGTAGTAGCCATTTTGGTTCAGGGTGCCACTCACTCTGTGCAAGTTGCCGACACTGGATCCAACATAAGAACCCCAGACCATCACCTCCTACATGTGTGACAGTTGGTTTCACACATTGAGGAAACATCCTTTTGCCTACTCGACATGGCCCAGGCAAGCCTCTTTTTCTTATTTTGCCATCTTAGCAATGGCTTTCTTACTGTCACTGGACCTGTCAAACCTGCAGCTCGAAGTCTTCTCTTCATAGCTGAAACTTGCTTACTTCGACCAGTGTTAAGCTGTGCTTGAAGCTGTTGTCCTGTGTGCCCCCTATCACGCAAGCTAGCTGTTGACTCTCAGAAACTTGTCTTCTGATTCTGTTGTGGCTTTGGGTTTGCTAGACCTCTTCCTGTCAGAGTTTTCTCCAGTTTCCAAGTGCCTTTTGATGGTGTAGGAAACTATGTAAAAACTGTGCTTAAATTTCAATAAAATCTGGAAAAATTGGGGTGTTCTAAAACTTTTGACCGGTAGTGTATATATATATATTATTCAAACCACTTTTGCAATTATAAACACATTACGTGAATGTAGTCATTTGTTTAGAAGACACACACATTTGATATTTTCTATTATCAGGTTAAGGGAAGCATCCAAAAAAGTTTGATTGGATTATAGTTGTATGTATACCTACAAAACAAATGGTGACATAAATAAATAGAATAACAATATCACTAAACTGCTCAAAATTAAGTCAAATGTTGTTTTGTCAAACATCTTGTCTTAAATGAGTTTTGGATAGTTACATTAAATGAAAATACCTTTAAATGTTTTCTAGACCAGTTACATTAAAATATTGAAGTATGTAATAAAAAATAATGCATTCTTGAGACATACAAATGTTGGCATATTAAAGGGCAACTACTTCTGAGTAAACCAGCTAAGATACATCTGCAGTGTCAGGAACTAATTTAATACTGACATTGAACCACTAAACATGCACCAAATTTGTCCACACATCCTCAGCAAGCTATTCATAATTCTAGGACTAGGAGTTTTAAAATGCAGACAAAGCAGCTCTGTAAGTGTGTTACTCTAGGTATAGTATTACTGTTTTTTCTACATGTTACCTAAAAATTACATCTCAAGGATTTTACAGGGGGTTGAAAGGATCCATTTTGTTTGTGCTTTAAGAAGAGCATAACATTCCTCCTTCGATTACAATCACTGTCATTCCTACAGAAAGGTTCAGTGTTTTTATAGTTAATATTTGTCTTAGAGTTCAGTCAGTCTGCATTCCTGAAAAAAAGGAAAATATAAACATCCCACACATTCCTTCGGGCTAAGATCTCTTTACAATTAAACAGATTCGACAGCACCTTCAAGGCATAGGTCTACAAAGCCCACTGTCTGCAGTAAAATCACAAATAGTCTTCTTTTGTCAGGAGCAGATAGTACCATTTTGTTCAAACACTACTACATTAGTCCTGAAGGTTCTACAAAATTAATTCTAAAAAGAGGTGAGGGTTCTAGATATATGGGCTTAAGATCCAAAATACACATTTTCTATAAATAGAATTCTGTGTGTAATGGCTTGCCTTTATTAGAACAGAGTATTTAAGATGGTTGTATAGGGGAAACTGAACAGTAATCAGGATTTGCCTCATGGCCCAGGGCTGTAAGGAAGCTACGAGTGGAAGAATTACTGACTAAGCTTCATGAAGCTGTGTAACACATAACCTTAATAATATATTTAATTCAGTTCAATTCAATTCAATGGTGCTTATTGGCATGACTGAATGCCAAGTATTGCAAAAGCAGTTTCAAACACAATAAATGAATATACAAGATAATTCTGCTGTTTTGTTGTGTTGGGGGGTGGGGCAGATAGTTTGGGGATCTGATTTATTTAGGGGAATCATTCTAGCTTCTGGGGGTTGAAGGTTAAGCCCAGGTGGGAACAGGGAGGCATTGCCAAGATTGTGTGAGTCAGTCAAGGAGATATATAGGGGTTTGCCAGTTCCCATCAGAGAGAAATAGTTTGGAGTGAGAGTAAGAATAGTGCTGTTGCTAAAGCACTAAAGCACTAAAGACTAAAGCACCTCTCTTATTTTTGTTGTTTTTATAAGCGGTGAATTCAGTAGCAAAAAGCCTAAAATGCTAAATTATGATGATGATGATTATTATTATTATCACGGTAAGATGTTAACAGTGTTACACCATGAGGGTCAATTGTAACGAACTTGTAGAGTTAGTACAGAGCTGCATACTAAGATTTTCAGTTCATTGCAATTGACCCTGAGAGTTTTGATGAGCTGATCAGCTTTTTATTATTTATTAACATCCCTACTGATTTGATCAGGAGAGACTGCATCTTTAGGACCCTCTTACCCAGTGCAACTTGCAGTAGCCACAAAATACACATTTCAGAGCTTTACACCAGGACAGGAAATATATTGTAATTGTTGCCAAGTAATTGCTTGGCTACCTTTCTTGACAGTTTGATAAAGATTGATGTAAGCTTAAATGTCAGTTTTAAGTTGATGGCTGAGCTGATAAAAAAGCCTGAAAGTCAGTAGGTGGTTGGTGTATAGGTGCTAGAAGAACACGTTCCACAAAGTAAAAAAAAAAAAAAAAGTGGTATTGCTGTTAGTCACCTCACAAAAATAAAACCACAGTTTGCAACTGTTTAAGTGCACAATGTGACAAGGAGCTGTTAATGCAAAGTCCAAGCAGAGTTAAAAGAATCTTACAGACAATTCCTTTGCACGATACACTTAACTTGCTGAAAATGTGTGGTCTGCATTGTTTTCTAATTAACCACCTCCAATCACTGTACTCACCACACAAAGAAATGTAACAAATATAAAGTGTTCTATTATGACAACAAATATATTCAGTTTTAAACAAACTTTTAAACATAATTGTGCTCCATATATCAGAAAGGGGGAGAAACAACAATAAGTACTGTATTATGATTAATTGGATCACACTTTAATGGCAGTGCATATTGTAGCAATCTAGGACTATTGTGTGAGATGGAGGGACTGCAGAGTGTGTGTGTCAGTCTGTTCTGTGTGTTGGGGGGTGGGCAGATAGATTGTGGATTTTTTTAATTGAGTGGGAAATTATGGAGACTTCCAAGGTCAAAGGTCATCCCCACACAGGATCAGAGGGGAGCCAATGGAGGGGGGCAAGGAGATATATAGGGGTGCCCTGGTTCCTGCAGGGTGAACTAGTTTATAGTGTTGTTACTGTAAAGCTGTGTGTCAATAAAAACTGTTTTCACCCCTGATTCACTCTCTGTATAAACAAAAGCTATAATATACAATATAGTAGATGTTGATATATTAGATCAAACCAATATTATGGGCCTCCCTCAGGTTTTAAACCTTAACCAATGTAATCGCTAAGCATGTATTTTAATGCAATCAGTTTGTTTTTAATACATTGTCTATTACCATTAGACATTACGCTAAGTAACAAGCTAGTGCATTCATGCCCAAGGCAGTCCCAAACTAGATTACATTTAATATTCTTGTCAGGTAATATATTTTTATGTAAAGATTTGGAGAGAATTACATTGACATCACTATAGCAACATCAACAAAGCTGACCTTTCAATAATTGTGAGGTTAATTTTACTATGGGAAATGTAGAGATGTATTATATGAAAAATGCTTGCACTCCACAAATAAGGAAGAAGTTGCAATACTGCTGCAACTGTAATTTTTGCAGTTTCTCTTCTTTCTGCAATAAAACAAAAATATCCGGATCTGCAAACAGGGCAGATGCATGGTTTGCAGGCATGACTTACATATTGTCTAGGTACTAAAAAAGCTGATGCAAAACAATCATAGTGATTTTTATTAAACACAATGAGGAGTGGAACCTGTGAGAAGTCTCAACCAGGATGTCTACTGAAGATATTTATTCAGATGTTTGTAATCCCTACTGATGTATTTGTACTGTTGTAACCAATGTTAGGAGAAAATCCGGTAACACTTTATAATAAGGTGCTGTAATTCCTCATGAATATGAATACCATTGGATTTAAACATCAATACCTCAAGAACATCATCTGAGTTCTGATGTTGAGAACATCAAGCTAACGCTAACACTGTTGAAGTGCATGGCATATTCATGTGTCTATCCTGTGGTATTCATATATTAATACATGATTACAGCACCTTATTATAAAGTGTTACTGTTTCTCCTAACATTGGAGAAAGAAAATCCTTTCTTCATCGTCAATGTGAAAGCACATGGTTGTTTTTGTATTTAAATATTAACATCACAATAACAATAACAATAATATAATGAAAGCCAAATTTACATTTAAAGATATCAAAAAATTATTTGCAGAGATCTTAAAATGAATTGCAGATATCTAACTATATTTAAAGATATCTCAAATACATTTCAAGATATCTTTATTTCATTTAAAGATATCTTTATTTCATTTAAAGATATCTCAAGTTCATTTAAAAATATCTGAATTACACTTTGCCATGATCAAGAGGATGCTGTGCCCACCAAAAATATGTATTGTGTTGGACTTGAACATTTTGGTAAGTGGTGTTTAACAAGATTGTAAAAGGTGAACTAAAAGGTGTACTTGTTTCAGGGTGGCAGCTGAAACTCAAGCTGATGTTAACAAATACCAGTTAACATTTACACTCCTTTCCATTATAATTGCAATAATGTTCAATAATAGAAATTCTAGCCTTTTGTTTATTATACTTTATAATTATTATTATTATTATTATTATTATTATTATTATTATTATTATTATTATTATTATTTCTTGGCAGACGCCCTTATCGAGGGCGACTTACAACATAATATATAGTTATAACTGAACATCGAAATGATAATATACATTCAAATGTACCAGATTGATGTTATGATGATCACATATAGTAACTCAACAAGGTTTCAATAGGAAGGGAGATACATGCTCTATTGTCCCATAGCAATGCAAATTCATAATGTTCTCTATCTCTAACATGTGTTATTTAATCCATATTTATTAATTCTTACTACTCATTTTGGTTAATATATCTTTTAGTTTAACAATGTATTGCCCAATTTGGAAAAGCAAAAGTTCTAAAAAAACGCAAAAGCAAAGTTCAAAATATTTACAAGGTTGATTGCCCAGTGCAAAAGGGCTACAACTCAAATACAGACTTCAGTGTCAAGTAATAAAAATGTCCATAGCTTCCCTAAATTGAATTCCTTTGTAAGGAAGTCTCAGCTACTTGGCAGTTTACCCTATACAGTATCACCGTGCTAAGATTAATGAAAAGTTAATAAAAAAATGTCTATAAAAGTATTTATTTTTCTTTTTACATTGTTAATTTCGAATGGCAAGTCTGACCTTGGGTGAGTTTTGAGCATTGGGTTTTGCAATGTTCAGGCAGTTGCTGATAAATTGCACTTTCAGTTTCAGTGCATTTTATTTGGTGTTAATGAGTTTTAAACAATATAATAATCAATGTCTTTATGTCCTTTATGAACTGGGATAATAGGTCTGGATATATATATATATTTGAAATTAAACATGTTACTCTAAGCAATATGTATTATCCCTAATGGATGCAAGAAATAAACTAACCACAGATTTGCAAGCTTGCCAGCAGTGCTGTCAGGAGCATTGATTGCTCTGTGCTCTGCTGCTGAAGAAGTGAAAACAAGAAGCTCAGTTTTCTTTCTGTCTTCTGTCCCTACTGAAACAGGACCGTGCTTTGTGCAAAAATCATATTCTTATGGTTTCTAAAGATATTATATTGTTATACGAAATGGACACATCAGAATCAGTCTATTAGTCTATTTCAATTGTCCAGAAGATTTAAACTGAAGCACTGTTCGTTGATCCATTTTCATTTGAGTCTATTTAAGTGCATCTAATCCCCTTCTGAAAGTGCATACCATTGAGGACTGTTTCAATGCTGGCAAGAAAAAATAAGGCACACATGGAATGTTCAGGATTCAGAGTAAATTTCAAGGCCAGGCGTAAGAAAACAGTATCCCAAACTGAAAAATAAGCAATCTCATACTGGTAAAGCCAAAGTGATTCTTGGCTATAACATCAAAATCAGCTCACACTTGGTTCTGAAATTCATTTGACTTTAAAGTATAGTATTTGTTTGAATTCAGAGAAATCCGCATAAAGGTATTTGAAGCATCCAAGAAAATAAGTTATAGACATAATAAAGATTATTTATTTATTAATCCACAGGCTGATTGCAGTATGTTATGTTCAATGATGAATCAATAGTAAATCAGTAGGAAATACACTGTATATTTCATTGCCTGGAGTTTGTGGAAATAAATACCCTACAAGTTTTGTGTGTGTCTGTACTTGGTACTTGTACTGTTACTAATCACACCAAACCACTTTATTCTATGGAATTAAAATACCCATTAGTAAATACCTCAGATGGCCAGCCTTATATATTTACATTTCTATAATCCAAGACATTTTGAGTTTTAGACTTTTTTTTTCACAATATATCTAAGGAGGTCTGTATTTCAATTAGATGTAGCAGGCCAAAGGGAACAAAAGTTATTAATGCAACAAGACATTTTCACAGACAATGGCAACTAAATCCCAGTTCAAATGAAGAAAATGTACTAGCACCACATTTTCAAAAGCACAATCATAAAAAACATGACTGTAAGGCAGGGGATCATGCATTATTGAGTCAGTATTAATAGGCTGTAGATATAATGGAGCCCTGACTGGGATCTTGGCATCCACAGACATTTCTTTCAATTCTCATAGCCATTATCCGAATTGATGCCAACATTACAATGTCTGTGTTGGGTACTTCAGCATGTAATGTGTCCAGACACTTTTATGTGTTCTCTTTCCCCTCCCTTTTTTAAGCTTCAGTAGGTATGAAGGTGACATTCAATTAAATTATTTGATTAAATAGAAATGAAGAAAGTTTAGATTAAACCATTGTGTAAAATCAGATGACAGTGGTGTCATGAAACAATGTACTGGTATTGTTTTACAAATTGCAGTGGCAGTTCCTTCTGGTAGGCACACATATTCAAGACAGTAATTAGAAGGCCAATATGGAGGATTCTCTGTCAAGAACAGCTAAACATGATTCCCTTGCATGTACACTCACGTCACATTTGCTTACAGGAAAGATTCGATTCACTCTTTCACATAAGTTGGAGCACAGAAGCAAACATTCAGTTAATTGATACTTAACTCCTACATCAGTATGTAAATCAGCTCATTAATTCTCAACTCCTACATCTGTATGTCAAAACATTACATATACATTTCAGTAGTATTTGTTCAATCACAGTGAAACACAGTATATCTTGGCTCAATCTTTGTGAAATTTTAGTTTTTTGGAATATTCAAAGTAATATTGTTCATTTAATCAGTTAAATTGTTTATTACATTATTAGTCTGATATTGAAAAAGCATAAAATTGGAGATTAGTTGAACAGTAATGAAAAAAATTAATCGACTTTATGTATAGTTTTGTATAGACAATGCACAATTTATTATCTTTCTGTACCTCCAAATATATAAAAGAAGAGATTTGTTTAAATAATTTATGCCTTAAAACTCACTTTGTGACTAACTTCTTATCTTGCTCATGATGAAAGTGACGCTGCTTGTTTTCATATGCATTGACCTTAAACAGTTCTAATTCAATTAAAAACGATTGTATTAATTTGCATTTGACGTATTCTCTAATAGAAATGTCACATTTTTTGCTGCTTTTGTTCTGCTGTTATTTACAGTTGCAAACTTTTGACCAGACAGTTACAGACTCTTTTATTAATAGGTAATGTATATCCATGTGGCATCTTGTTTTATACGTCAGGAAAAAATGTAATTACTCTTTTAAGTTCATAATAAAGCATCAATCTCTCTGGCTGTGAAGCCTTGGAGGTATATAGAGAACAACACAATTATGGGATAGAGAGGTGAAAGGCAATACATGTAACACATGTAATAAATGTAATAAGATGTTCACATATAAAATAATTTACAGGTTTTAAGACAATGTTTAAATGTTTTGACAATCACAACTAAAATAATTTGTTGCAATATTGTAAACAGAATATTGTAAAAGTTATATTTACCATAATTGACAGTGCAGTATTATGCCATCAATTCAAAGTAGTCATAGAACTTTACATGGTCATTTGATTTATTTTTTGTATGTATGTAAGCATTAATATAATATTTTTATTAAGCATTAATATCAAACATAGTATTTAAGTTAAAGTTTGTAAAGGATTTTCTACTTTTAATAACTGGCAGTAAAAACACTGTTTGCTAATTAGATTTTAGGCCCATAATGTAAACCTGAGTTTTAAAGGGCTCAGCTCTGAATGAATAAACCATCTATGAGAGGTGAATAATTGTACCTGCTTGCTATGTCTGTCAGGTTTCATGTTTGTCAGGTATGGCTGGAATAATCAGTTCTATCATTTCTTTCTGCTTGAATCAAATTTTGAGAATCAATTCAATTTAATAGGACACATCCCACTTAACGTTTGAACCTTTAAGTTTTAATGCACCATACTGCATGCTGTATTTAAAAATACATTTGATGGATTTACAGAGTCTGTACTAGTCTCAGATGTCTCAATCTGTCATAAATGCCTGCTTGAAAGATGAAAGGCAAATACGAATTGCAGTGCTCAGAATCATGAACATGGAGTTTTGAAAACATTATGCAAAGTTGTTAAAGGATTTATTTGATTATTTTTTACTTTATTTCAGAAGAAGTTAAATAAAGGTTGTATACCTACAGCTTCTTATTTGATAATGCATGGTTTGTTTTACATGTAAATACAAAATAAACATAACTCTGAGTTACGGTTTTCTAGATAATGGGACATGTTTTATACCAGTAGTTAACCTCTAGATTAACTAAATGTGTCAGAAGAAGTACCAAAGACTGTATTTGTTGTCTGTATGTTTTATTTAAATGGTCTTAGTAATCCATGTCTCATAAAATGATAAGCATCTTATATGTGAGATTATACTACACAGGTGTCCTTGAATTTAGAAAAATACAATTTGAATACAAAAGCTGGAAAAACATTTGAACAATGCTTTGGTTAAATATAAATAATGAGATGATCTGAGATTTGTAAATGTTAAAAAATTGTATACGTGTGTTTGTATATATATATATATATATATATACATATATATATATATATACACTCACCTAAAGGATTATTAGGAACACCTGTTCAATTTCTCATTAATGCAATTATCTAACCAACCAATCACATGGCAGTTGCTTCAATGCTTTTAGGGGTGTGGTCCTGGTCAAGACAATCTCCTGAACTCCAAACTGAATGTCTGAATGGGAAAGAAAGGTGATTTAAGCAATTTTGAGCGTGGCATGGTTGTTGGTGCCAGACGGGCCGGTCTGAGTATTTCACAATCTGCTCAGTTACTGGGATTTTCACGCACAACCATTTCTAGGGTTTACAAAGAATGGTGTGAAAAGGGAAAAACATCCAGTATGCGGCAGTCCTGTGGGCGAAAATGCCTTGTTGATGCTAGAGGTCAGAGGAGAATGGGCCGACTGATTCAAGCTGATAGAAGAGCAACTTTGACTGAAATAACCACTCGTTACAACCGAGGTATGCAGCAAAGCATTTGTGAAGCCACAACACGTACAACCTTGAGGCGGATGGGCTACAACAGCAGAAGACCCCACCGGGTACCACTCATCTCCACTACAAATAGGAAAAAGAGGCTACAATTTGCACAAGCTCACCAAAATTGGACAGTTGAAGACTGGAAAAATGTTGCCTGGTCTGATGAGTCTCGATTTCTGTTGAGACATTCAGATGGTAGAGTCAGAATTTGGCGTAAACAGAATGAGAACATGGATCCATCATGCCTTGTTACCACTGTGCAGGCTGGTGGTGGTGGTGTAATGGTGTGGGGGATGTTTTCTTGGCACACTTTAGGCCCCTTAGTGCCAATTGGGCATCGTTTAAATGCCACGGCCTACCTGAGCATTGTTTCTGACCATGTCCATCCCTTTATGACCACCATGTACCCATCCTCTGATGGCTACTTCCAGCAGGATAATGCACCATGTCACAAAGGTGGAATCATTTCAAATTGGTTTCTTGAACATGACAATGAGTTCACTGTACTAAACTGGCCCCCACAGTCACCAGATCTCAACCCAATAGAGCATCTTTGGGATGTGGTGGAACGGGAGCTTCGTGCCCTGGATGTGCATCCCACAAATCTCCATCAACTGCAAGATGCTATCCTATCAATATGGGCCAACATTTCTAAAGAATGCTTTCAGCACCTTGTTGAATCAATGCCACGTAGAATTAAGGCAGTTCTGAAGGCGAAAGGGGGTCAAACACAGTTTTAGTATGGTGTTCCTAATAATCCTTTAGGTGAGTGTATATACACACACATACATACATATATGTGGTGTTTAAAATAAGACAAAAAATGTTAAAATAATGTTACTAATATATATATATATATATATATATATATATATATATAATTTAAATATAATTAATCTATTTTAATTGTTTTATATCTGAAGAATAACACATTTCCTCAAAATAAATATAGCACAAAACATTACGTTAGTCAATAATAAGGATGGTTGTTATTGTAGGTTACATACTTATTTTGAAAACAGGAAACCTTAGGGAATTGAAGAGAGAGGTTTTTGAATTGTATTAACATCCTGGGTGTGTCTTTAATGTTATGATGAAAATACCATCTTGGGTCTTTGGGGAACAAAGTGTCAATGAGAATGGAAAGGGGTGAAATATATGATGAGATATTCTTATAATTTATATCTGCAGACTGCTGACATTCTTATATCATAATATTTAATTAACGGAAAATAGCCATTCTGTAACACTATATTAAAGTATTTGTTGAATGATGTATAGAAAGTAAAGCAGAAAATACAATTAAATTGAATCAGAAGAGCAAAATAAATAATTTATTAAGATATCAAAACATATATACAAACCAGCAAAACAGGTTCCAACCTATCTAGTAAGAAATACATGAAATGTGATATTTACTGCTCTTATCATTACTAAATCATATTAGCACAGAATCATATAAAGTGCAATCTTTATGACATGTTTTATTACTTCATTAAAATATCATAGCTATTCATTGAAATGTGTTAGTCTTAAGGCCTGTTTATACTCCATCGCACAAATGTCGCTCTACCGCCAATCCAGCCTCAGTAGAGTGATCTATTATCGCCCGATCGTCTCCCAGTTGCTGTGTAGGTTGCTGAACTATAAACGCCTGAAGTGTGACTACAGATCTATTTGATAAGAAATGGGTGAGAACTGAAATGGAAAAAGGGAAATAGAAGCACTTAATCAGATTTATTATATGTATTTTCATGCACGTTGTTGTTGCTTTAAAGTTCATATACTGTGTACATTGTACTTTCTCTGTATTTAGACCTTTACATAATTTTAACCTCTATTACTTTTATATTTACTTGTATTGTTTTTACCTTTTAGTTATTAACAAAGGGTCTATGTAAAATATTAATTATTAAGAAATTAAACTCAAAGATGGAATTTTACTTTTTTTATTAAACGACAATTGCCTATTTATTGTATATTCAAAACATAAGCTACATTAGATACTGAAGTCTGTAAGTACAACTGATTATTAACAACAAAATTATAACATTTAATTTTGTATTTACTAATATAAAATATCCACATTCAAAGTTTTTCACAATTAGGCTACTTTATAAATTCAAAATAATGTTATTATTTTAATAGCTTTAGGTTAGTTTTAACCCAAGTGGAAGATGGATGCATGTAGATTTTGCACTACTGATTTAAACTGAATACAGCTAGTGCAAATATGTGTTTTTTTATTAAATGAAGAATACTTAATAGCTTTATCTTTTTTTTCATTGTAACTCCTGAGGTTTTGTGGAATTAATGAGCCCCACTGAGAATTCACTGTTTCCTTTCATTGTCAATTTCTTCTAACATTTATAAATGGTTCTATTAATGGGGTTGACAGGCTAATTATTTAGTTGTGCAAAGCTAGCTTTAGTACTCCAGGGTTTCGACAAGGAAAACATTTTTTTTTAAGTAATTAAAATATATTCTGATGACCCCATGTAAAAAATGATTTTGTTTGGTTTGATATAGTGTTGATACTGAAGCTGAATCTCGAATGTATAGAGTAGAACAAAAAAATATTTTGAACTCTATGGTATAATTAAATGTACATTTATACACACAAACATACATATGGAGACCACATACATTAGGTATTGATTGTCTAAATTAATTGCAGATTTATTTAAGTAATGAAACAATATACACTAGAAAGTAAAATCAAATAACTTTTGAAAGAATGAACCAATATGTGTAGTTGAACTAATAAAACTCGGACTAGGGTGCATGTTGGAAATCTTATTACCATACTATTGTTTTCCCCATAGTATTATGTGTTGGTTGTAGAAGAGAATGTCCATTAGGAAACAGTAATAATAAATCATTGGACATTTCAAAAGCTGAGATTGGAAAGCAGGAAAGCAGCAAAACATAAATGCATTAATTACATTTTATGTTAAGGAAAGTAAAAACTGTTTAAAGAAAGACCAAATGCATCATTATTATAGCCATGAAATGAATACATTGTTTTTCATGTATTTAGACTGTATCAAGGGATGAACAACTTAAAATGAGTCAGGTTATAATGCTTTCTTTGTTCATTATGTAATAAATACATTCCACAAAATATATCTTCAAACTTCAAACTTCTTGTTTAACATTAGCTTTAAAAAGTTACATCCATTTTTGTCTGACAGTAACTGGGTTTTAATTATAGATTACCTCCCTTTACATTCCATTCCAGGGTTCACTGAGGTCTATGGATCTGTTTTGGATGCCTACCAAAATGCACATAAAAGCATACTGCAGCCTACTGCAAATTCATTGACATCTTTTTAGTGGGATGAAGAACAACAAGGAGCGGGTTTCTATTTGTTTCTCTGTTCTTGTTGAGAAAAGTGGACAGACGGGCATTCACTACACACCACCTATGCAGTATGGAAAGCAAAACACAAATGACCAACAATGATCCAATTAAATACACAATTTGTAAAAGCTGATCCAAACCACATGTGGTTTATATTAAAAAATGTTATATAAACTCGAAACAAACCTCCCCCAGACCACATAAGAAGTGAATCCAATCCAGGTGTCATGTGCTCAGAAGTAAGGATGTAACAATTTTTGGTTGAACATTTTTAACTTCACTATAAAACATCAGCTTTTGTCACTACAAAAATGAATTAACTACTGCTTCTTTAAAAGAGGAAAATAATAGCATTTTCCATTCTTCGTGGTTACTATAACTGGGAAGGGACAGATTTCTAATGCCTGAATGAAAGAGTTCTTTAAACCTATTACTATGTGATTTTGTATAATTTCAGTCCATAAATTGCTTTCATGTAATGTTTTATTTATTTTCCAAGGTAAAGGTCTTATTAGTTTTAAGTTTTAATGCTTCTGGGAGCCACTGTGTATTATTTCTAAGCTTTGTGTGACTTTATTGGAATTTTCACTTGGCCTCTGTTTGTTGGATCTGTCAAATATTTATAGAAATGATGTCAGTGTTTCAAACAAAGCATGTTCTGGTATTTGGTTTTCTTGCAACAGGGGAACATGTGAGCTTCCATAGACATTGCTTCTGTCAACCAAACTTTGTTTTGTACTATAAGTGGTTGTCTTTTAAGTTTGTATTTTAATTGCATGCTATGCAATGCTATCTAACTACAATATGCTAAAATAAAAAGTTGAAGCTATTTGGAAACTAATATTGTGTAAATGTATCAAAAGCCTTGGGAAACTCTAGAGATTTCATATTTAATCACTGAATAGGCTACTCTTGTATTGTCCCACTCCAGTCCTCTTCACTCTTTTTGAACTGCTCTCCTCTCTGGCACTAACTATGCTTTCTGCTTATGTAACTCTTTTCTATTCTAACATAGTTAAGCACTCCATTCTCCTGCCTTCTCCTTTTTCGCAGACTTGTGAATCTCAGACAGTTCTTGCCATGGGTCTCCTCCTATCTCTCGAACTGCTCCATTCAGATTTCTTGGTCTGCCTCCTTTTCCTTGTTTTCTCTCTACTGGTGTTCCCCAAGTATCAATGCTAGGTACCCTGCTTTTTTCTCTATACATCTGCATTTTGGGCAGTGTTGCAAGTAAGCTGGTACATCTATAGGCAGTACACTGTACCCGTAAGAAACTATATGAAGAGTTAAGAATGTATTTCTATATTGTTTAACATTATATATATATATATAACAGATAAAATATATTATGAAATTATTTAAATTATTATTAGCAAACCCTGATATACACTCACCTAAAGGATTATTAGGAACACCTGTTCAATTTCTCATTAATGCAATTATCTAATCAACCAATCACATGGCAGTTGCTTCAATGCATTTAGGGGTGTGGTCCTGGTCAAGACAATCTCCTGAACTCCAAACTGAATGTCTGAATGGGAAAGAAAGGTGATTTAAGCAATTTTGAGCGTGGCATGGTTGTTGGTGCCAGACGGGCCGGTCTGAGCATTTCACAATCTGCTCAGTTACTGGGATTTTCACGCACAACCGTTTCTAGGGTTTACAAAGAATGGTGTGAAAAGGGAAAAACATCCAGTATGCGGCACTCCTGTGGGCGAAAATGCCTTGTTGATGCTAGAGGTCAGAGGAGAATGGGCCGACTGATTCAAGCTGATAGAAGAGCAACTTTGACTGAAATAACCACTCGTTACAACCGAGGTATGCAGCAAAGCATTTGTGAAGCCACAACACGTACAACCTTGAGGCGGATGGGCTACAACAGCAGAAGACCCCACCGGGTACCACTCATCTCCACTACAAATAGGAAAAAGAGGCTACAATTTGCACAAGCTCACCAAAATTGGACAGTTGAAGACTGGAAAAATGTTGCCTGGTCTGATGAGTCTCGATTTCTGTTGAGACATTCAGATGGTAGAGTCAGAATTTGGCGTAAACAGAATGAGAGCATGGATCCATCATGCCTTGTTACCACTGTGCAGGCTGCTGGTGGTGGTGTAATGGTGTGGGGGATGTTTTCTTGGCACACTTTAGGCCCCTTAGTGCCATTTGGGCATCGTTTAAATGCCACGGCCTACCTGAGCATTGTTTCTGACCATATCCATCCCTTTATGACCACCATGTACCCATCCTCTGATGGCTACTTCCAGCAGGATAATGCACCATGTCACAAAGGTCGAATCATTTCAAATTGGTTTCTTGAACATGACAATGAGTTCACTGTACTAAACTGGTCCCCACAGTCACCAGATCTCAACCCAATAGAGCATCTTTGGGATGTGGTGGAACGGGAGCTTCGTGCCCTGGATGTGCATCCCACAAATCTCCATCAACTGCAAGATGCTATCCTATCAATATGGGCCAACATTTCTAAAGAATGCTTTCAGCACCTTGTTGAATCAATGCCACGTAGAATTAAGGCAGTTCTGAAGGCGAAAGGGGGTCAAACACAGTATTAGTATGGTGTTCCTAATAATCCTTTAGGTGAGTGTATATTGCATGCATTAAGAAATAATATGAATGTTCCCACTGATGCTCTGTAGTAGGTTAGACTGTCTAGACTCCCAATGAGGAGCTTTGTGCAGTGGTTCGCATAACTGACGCTAGATGTCTCTAGTAGAATACCAATCCAACAAAATCCCAACCAAGTTTACTGAGTGCTTGGTTCATAAGAATATTTGTTAATAATGTGAACTATATCTTGAAATAAAATGGCATCCCCTTCAATTGGCGGTATGACAATTTGTCAGCTAAAAAGGACAAACTACACAAACAAAGTGCAAAAGGCGGAAAGAACTTGTTGTAAGGTACATAATTATAGTGATGATAAAGGCATTTAATTGAACTAGCAATCTACCTAATTACATGATTACCAATAGTTTAAAAATATTTTGAATGCTGTTTTAACTTTTACATAAGAAATGTAACTTAACTCTTTACACTCAGTCCCATCGTTTTCAACCCACTGGCGGAGATACGTCTCCTTCAGTTTGTATCAAATTGTTACCCAGTTTGTTTTAAAAGTTGTATTTTGACTAGTACTTTAAGGGAAATTCTAAGAAAAATAAGTTTACATTGACATTTTGTTCATAAAATGATATCCTTAAATCATAATTATGCTAATATTTATCTTCGGAAAAATACTGGTCTAATTATGATCAACAATGCCGAAACTGATTCTGTACTGTTTATGCTTTCATTTGAGTGGTCCCACATGCTGGGGTCCTTATAATGGAGAAATAGCCATTTTGTGAGTATTTTGTGGTACACATTTTCTCTAAACGTTTCCACATAGGCTAGTTTTTTATTCAAATGCACATTATTCCTTCATTTCTTATGCTATTTTCATCCAACAACTTCTCATAATTTCAACATAAAATTTTCCAAAAAAGATTTCCCATAGACTTGAATGGAGGAAAAATTTAATGCATTTCGTTTTTGTGAAAAAAAAAAAACTTGGTAGTACTGTAATATATGTAACTATGTATAATATTATAGTACAGATTGTCTAGTTTAATTTCATAGGTGTCACATGCCAATACTCCTTATAACGTATATATTAAACACTTCGCGTCTAAGAAGTCCAACCAGGCGAAAATGGGGGCGAGTGCAAAGAGTTAAAATTGTGCTTTTTTGATCAGACAATTTCTTTAATAGTAGACCATATCATATTTTCTTATATAAGGTCTAGACAAGACTAGAAATGTACCAGCTCCAGTAAACATGTAAGGCTAGACATTCATTGTCAATCACAATTTCAATCACTGGAGTTATATATATATATATATATATATATATATATATAATGTTAGTTTAATTACAATTCCAAGAAAATATTAACCTATATACTGCTTCTAGCCCTTGCTGGCTTACTGCTTATACATCTATTTATCTACTTATAATAGATCTATATCTATACAGACAAAAACGGTATTTAAATTTGACACCTAATAATAAACATCAAGTCATGTTCACAATCACATCTGGGGAATCCCCCAAGCTGTCAAAACAAATATGACAACACAATATGCAGTAGTGTTTTTTAGGCAGCATGGTAGGTCTGTCATCAATAATTCACTGATAGATCTACATTCAGAAATATATTAACCAACCATTTCAAAATAAAAATAAAACAAAACTGAAACCTCAATTATAATGATAACTGTTGACTGCTCATAGTCTGTGATTTTAAGTGACTTATAAGGAAACTGCTGGAAGGCCTCCATAACGGACTGCCTTGTATGACTCATTGTATTGCTGTCACCCACACTCTCCACCTGTCTTTATTTCTCGCACCCCCCCCTCTGCCTGAACATCCAGGTACACAACAACAGCTGCCCCGCATTCTTAAGGCCCTGATCAATGCTAAACTTTGTCCTTAAATCTCCATTGTGTCAATGCGTTATGTATGTTTGTGACCCTTGGGACATTTTACAGCTCAATTAGCAATGTGTTTATTTTCTCTTTGGTTACATAGAAGAAAATGAGTTCTCACAAAGATATGTTAATCTGAAGCACGTTAGGACTTCCTTTGCTCATTTGACAGCTGCTGGGTACTTCTCATTGTGTACATAGCACATCCAGAATGTTTCAGTTTTTTTTTCATCGTGTTTAGCTTTGCAGATGTAGTCGTTAACTACTCTTTGCTGTTTCGTAGCCATGTCTTAATTGTGATCAATTTCAGTATTTCAAAATATTTCAAAATCACAATCTGACCACCGACCGCTAACTGGTATTTCATTGAGAATGGGACGTGCGATAATCCATTTGGCCAATGCCATGGCACAACAGTGAGCAGGCTAAACTAGATGACCACATTAACTACACACCGCTGTGGAAATGTCTTTGATTTGGTAACTTACTGTCTGGATTAAATTGCCACTGTAAACCTTTTATCAAGTATTGTGTGCTAACTTGTGTAGATTCAGGTATTTCACAAATGTATTGAAGTACTAATTTCAACCTTTTGCTTAATTAGTATTACTAATGTTGCTTGACATGGACAATTATCTGCTTGCGGGTGTGGTTTGACGAGTCATTGAGCTGATGTACCCGTCAGAATTTAAATCTACTTGCACCACTGGTTTTGGTTTCTGTTATCTCCTCTCATAGATTATTTTACCATATCTATACTGATGAGCCAAGATCTTACTCTCTTTTCCCTTCTCTGATTCTTCCATTTCCTTTTACAGAAAATACTTAATCGACACACACACACACACACACACACACACACATACAGTGAGGGAAAAAAGTATTTGATCACCTGCTGATTTTGTACGTTTGCCCACTGACAAAGAAATGATCAGTCTATAATTTTAATGGTAGGTGTATTTTAACAGTGAGAGACAGATTAACAACAAAAAAATCCAGAAAAAAACGCACTTCAAAAAAGTTATAAACTGATTTGCATGTTAATGAGGGAAATAAGTATTTGACCCCTTCGACTTGGTACTTGGTGGCAAAACGCTTGTTGGCAATCACAGAGGTCAGACGTTTCTTATAGTTGGCCACCAGGTTTGCACACATCTCAGGAGGGATTTTGTCCCACTCCTCTTTGCATATCCTCTCCAAGTCATTAAGGTTTCGAGGCTGACGATTGGCAACTCGAACCTTCAGCTCCCTCCATTTTCTATGGGATTAAGGTCTGGAGACTGGCTAGGCCACTCCAGGACCTTAATGTGCTTCTTCTTGAGCCACTCCTTTGTTGCCTGGCTGTGTGTTTTGGGTCATTGTCATGCTGGAATACCCATCCATGACCCATTTTCAATGTCCTGGCTGAGGGAAGGAGGTTCTCACCCAAGATTTGACGGTACATGGCCCCATCCATCATCCCTTTGATGCGGTGCAGTTGTCCTGTCCCCTTAGCAGAAAAACACCCCCAAAGCAAAATGTTTCCATCTACATGTTTGACGGTGGGGATGGTGTTCTTGGGGTCATTCCTCCTCCTCCAAACAAGGCGAGTTGAGTTGATCCCAAAGAACTCGCTTTTGGTCTCAACTGACTACAACACTTTCACCCAGTTCTCCTCTGAATCATTCAGATGTTCATTGGCAAACTTCAGACGGGCCTGTACATGTGCTTTCTTGAGCAGGGGGACCTTGCGGGCGCTGCAGGGTTTCAGTCCTTCACGGAGTAGTGTGTTACCAATAGTTTTCTTGGTGACTATGGTCCCAGCTGCCCAGCCCAGAACTACACGGGAGGATCTTGTTAATGATCTCAAGCATTAACAAGATCCTCCCGTGTAGTTCTGGGCTGATTCCTCACCGTTCTCATGATCATTGAAACTCCACGAGGTGAGATCTTGCATGGAGCCCCAGACCGAGGGAGACTGACAGTTATTTTGTGTTTCTTCCATTTGCAAATAATCGCACCAACTGTTGTCACCTTCTCACCAAGCTGCTTAGCGATGGTCTTGTAGCCCATTCCAGCCTTGTGTAGGTCTACAATCTTGTCCCTGACATCCTTGGACAGCTCTTTGGTCTTGGCCATGGTGGAGAGTTTGGAATCTGATTGATTGATTGCTTCTGTGGACAGGTGTCTTTTATACAGGTAACAAGCTGAGATTAGGAGCTCTCCCTTTAAGAGAGTGCTCCTAATCTCAGCTCGTTACCTGTATAAAAGACACCTGGGAGCCAGAAATCTTGCTGATTGATAGGGGATCAAATACTTATTTCCCTCATTAACATGCAAATCAATTTATAACTTTTTTGAAATGCGTTTTTCTGGATTTTTTTGTTGTTATTCTGTCTCTCACTGTTAAAATACACCTACCATTAAAATTATAGACTGATCATTTCTTTGTCAGTGGGCAAACATACAAAATCAGCAGGGGATCAAATACTTTTTTCCCTCACTGTATATGTGATGTTTATAACATACCATATTGGTATTTGTTTATTGACTTAATACATTATCAGCATGCACTTGAAAGGTGTATTGTTTGCTTATTGTTCTAAAATTTATTAGGAGGTGTTTGTGTGTACGTATGTGTGTGTATGTGTTGGGGGGGATTATCAACACATTATTTTTTATTAAAATCATATGTGGAAAACAAATGTAACACAATACTGTATTGTTATATCATCAAGCAACATAAGCTATGTAGCAAGTGGAAGGTTCAAAGTTGTGTGTTTATGCTACTGAAGGCAGGAAGGTTTGATTCCAAGTAGGGTTATGACCAGTCATTTAAAATGTTAAAGCAGGATGCAGAACCTTTCACCAACCACAAAGACTTTTCCGTTCTAGCCAACACTATGTGATCATGTACAAGATAGTTGGTGTGGTTTTCAGTGCAGCATATTTTCCCATTTTTATTATGATTTACATACAATGGCATTTTGCAGAACAAATGAAGAAAATGAAACTTAAACATGGTATAATTTTATTCAAAGACACTTTTCATAATAAGAAAAAGGAACACATTCACTTAAAAATAAGAATTTCAATATTAGATTCTCCTTTCCTGAAATGTTAATTTAAAGCTTAGAAATACTGTGTGAGTTGTGATAATATTTTTATGTCTGGGATTCATATATTTATATATGCATATTAAAGATGTATTAATGCAACTGTGCAAGTTTATCTGACTCTTGATTTACTTTATTTTTAATTAACAAAATGTGAGAACTAAAGTCATAATGATAACACCCCAAAGCTATCATGATAATGTTGAAAAGAACCAACTGACATTTTTGCCTACAATTTACATTTAATGGCATCTGAGTTGCCAAGTAGCTCAGTCTCCTGAACTACAGTCTCTTATTACTGGTCCACCAAGTTGTGCTTATGGTTTTCCATTGTCTAATCTTTGAACAGCATGGTGCTCATGTTCTCGGGCTTATGTACTATTTCCTTTTATCTTTTTTCTGAGTTATTTCTGACCTGCATGTTGACAAAATACTATCTAGAGTGAATGCTTCAAATGTGCAGAGTAGATTAATAATGTACAACAAAGACCTGTTAAATGGTTACCCTTTTTCCAGGATTTCATGATTACGATAATTGTATTAATATTATAATTGTTATATGTTTATAGTTTATTTGTTTGAGATGTATCAAATTTGTTAAAGCAAGTTATTTTACATAAATAATATATTGTACTAATATCAGTTCAGTTTGATTGACAGAAGCCTTAATCAAAGATAAATTGACATAAAAAAGAGATAAATTCAGCTGTCCTGAAACTGCATTATAATCCCTTCTGTAGTTTTTTCTATGGTGGGATTAAATTCATCTTTATTCATGTTCACTTGATATGATGTTGCAAAAGATTTAAACATTTTTGAGTGAAGGTATTAAGAGTTATGTTAACATCGAACTGTCATTCCTAAACCCAGCCAACAGAAAAAATAAAGAAATACACACCCTAACTGCTGATTTAGATTATGTGACGTATGTACTATGACACTGAAAAACATTTGCTATAAAGATCAGACACAGATTAAATGACAAATATCTTATTTTTCCTTTACAGTCTGAATCATACATTTAAAAAGATATAGATGGGTGATAACAGGTCTCACAGAAGCAAAGCAAGGTGTGTTTTGAAACAGAATTTTGATTACTAATACTTGTCACTAATTTAGTATTTAACATCATCAACTAATTTCCCTAATTTCCATGCGTAGCAGTAGATTGAAATGGGTAACTACCTTCTTATTTAACATCGTACAGAAGTGGATCATGTACTTTTTTTATTGTGTGCATAATGAACAACAGGGTAATAATTAAATTATCTCTGGAAAAAAAAAAAAAAAACACTGGTAAACCTGTTCAAGAAATGACACATTAGTTTAATATTAGCTATTATGGATCAAATTTGTATTATTATATAAAAACAGTAGGCTAGCCTGGGGTGGACAGGGTGGATGGGTAAGGAGCAAAAAATATTTGATCCAGTCAGCAATGTATACTCTACAGTCGGATATGTAGGTCCAATTGTAATATTTTTTTCAGCCACCCCCCATAAGTGAACCTGAGATAATAGCCTCCCCTCCCTGGAAGAGTGTCATGCTACACCATTGAATCAGACCTGTGTGCATCGGAGAAATATCAAATAATATGCTGAAGTCATGAAAAATGGTAACAGTACTGCACATGTAGCATATTGTTCACATATTTATGAGCCTGGAAGATTGCTGAAATGATCTCAATACAATCTTTTCTGGTAACCATTTTATTTTTCTGTCTGCATTTGAAAACATTTTTTTCCTGAATGGAACAAAAGCAAAAATTGTCACTCATGTTTTCAGTATTTGCATTGGCCTTGGATTCCAAGGAGGACACAGAGCATGATTGTTGCTTTTTCTAATTCTCCTAGGCTACAATGTTAGGAATCATATTTTAATTTTCTTAGCAAAGTGGCTATACCTGTATGTATGTGTTTAGGATTAATCCTTGCTTATATGATGAACACTTAGTGGCTTTGGCATCTTGTGTTCTTTTATTACTTTTTCCTCTGTAGCTTTATTCCTCAGAGAACAGTGATGTTTTAGGTCTCTTCCAAAGCCTTCAGCAAGCTGCAGGGAAAACCACATCATCTTTTTGTTCACTGAGGCAGTGTCAGGGTTGAGATAGTTGGCAGATAACAGCTAAATGACTTGAGAAGTGCTTGGTTGATCTAACAGATTCAGTGTTGGGGGATTGCAGAGTGAGCACTAACAATGACTTTTGGTCTCTTTGGGATAGCTCTTTATCTAGTGGCTTAAGCTCTTTCAACAAACCGTTTTTTTTTTTTCTTGAAGAGAACAAAATGAAGCTTCAGATCAATTAACTTAAGGAAATAACCATCCCATAGTATTGAAATTAAATTCTAGTATTAATTATACAAAGTAAAGATTCTTTACTATCAAATTACATTCTCTGTACATCAAGAGGAAATTTAAACTGTTTATACTTGAACGCAGAAATGTATCTTGAAATATCCTCAATATCATAATAAGACTGCCGACTGTATAATAAGATCTACAATACATGCTTAATTACCTAATAACACTGAATAACTCTTAAACAGGCATAGTCATGGCCTGGTGTTAAAAGAGTTAAGCACTATGAACATTAGTAAATTAGTTTATATGCTTTATACAAAATAGCTAAGTCCCCCCTAAATCTAATCTTCAACTCATCCACCAACCGAAAATCACAATGTCAGTGTTCGATGGCAGGTTTTCACTGAGGTAGAAGAGTAACTGAGTTTGTAATGTTGTAATCGGCAGGTCAGTCAAAGTTTATTAAGTCAATTAAATGTCAATTAAAAATCAGCTTCTCAGGAGGCATATTCAACCACTCCTCCATGCAGAACATCTTAATATTCTCAAGGTTGTGTAGCTTTTGCTTGTGGAGTGCCTATGAAGATTAACCTATTAAAGGCTACAGGGTTTGTCCAGTTGATCAAGTCAATGGAGAATTCACAAATTAATAATAAGAATACAGTTTAGCACTGAACATTTACAAATATATGTACATGTTTTTTGATAGATGTGCTATTGATACATAGTCACATTATTATTTACTGGATTTATTTGTAAAGAAACAAAGGTCATGCATGCATGTATTATCATTAACCACTGCCGAAGTATAACCTGGTGGGCACAGGGCGTAAGGCAGTGATCACCCTGAATGGGACAACAAAGATCTTAAAAGTTGCTGCATGTACCTTAGTTAGACTTCAAAATGGGTATGGATTATATACTCTATGAGCTGGTTTCACAGACCCAAATTAGCACTAGTCATGGATTATCCAATGTTTTATAGGTAGGGTAGTCCTAGACTAGTGCTAATCGAGGTCTGTGAAACCAGCCAGAAATTAGTGTATGTGTGTGTCGGAATACATTATACTGTAAGTTTATTTTTCGAGTTTATATTTGTTGAATAATGCAGATAAACAAGCTTGATATTGATTTAATAAAGGATAAAATCATCATTAGGTTTTAACGTTTTACAAACTATAAGCCTAGAGCAACCTACATATTGCATAAACAATCAAGCTGTTTTGTTTGTTTTACTCATGGGATTATAATCTCCACTACCTATAAAAAACCTGTTCAAAAATATGGGCAAAGCCCCTTTAGAAAGACCTTTAGCCACTCAAGCTATGTTACAGTATTTATATTTTTTCACAGCTTAGATTATTAAAATAGATCCCAATATTGCTCATAATAAATAGTTAACTGTGAGGGTTTATCTGACAGGCCTTACATAGTAGATATATATATGATAAAAGAAAAAGAATTAGTTGGTATAATATTGCAGAGCTTGGTATTTATAGAGAATTTACGATCTCCTTTCAGCTGGTGAAATTGTTTAATCAACTTGAGCTGAATTGAAAAGCATAAATTTTAAACACCACATTCTGCAGAGTGTGTCACTTTACTTTATATATGGAGTCATTTTCTCACACCTAGCAAAATTCAGTTAGCTGAAATTGCTTTACTGACCTTCTAAAAATATGATTTTAGAGGCAAAATTCAGGATGCTTATAAGAAATTTCTCTCAGGTAATGTAATGTTTGTTATTTACAATTATAAGGTTAACATTTGCTAAAGTCAGTATGAATCAGACCCTTGATATAAGAAAATGAATCTGTTAATTATAAAATAGAACATGTTATAAACATGCATACTAGTATAATTGAAGCCACAGTGAATCATTAGTTTGCGTATGTAACCCTGGTTATCTGAAAGAGAAACTAGCTCCCAAAGGGACCTATGGGACATTGTGCACTCAATGGGAAGTGGTGAAAACATATAACAACGCTGCCGTTAGGTGCTGTCACTCAGAAAAGCCCTTCCCATTTGTCTGCTTATCTATACAGTACACAGACACGCTTCCTCTTGCTGAAGCCCGAAGACTCACAAGCGATATCGCACATTTTCGAGACATTTTCTTTTTCCGATTACTAGCGTTTTCTTTCAAGTCCAAAATAGCTCACAAAGGGGACTATGAAATACCAAAGTGAGGAAGACCACTGGGCCTGCAAAGGTCTCACTCTAAGTAAATCTAACGAGAGGGTTTGCAACGCGACCGCCAGAAGGTTCAGCAGTCTTCCAGCAGTGTCCATGTCTCCACACTGACTCTGAAGAGGGAGAGACAGGACTGAATCACTGCAACTCTCTCAGTGGTAAGGCATGCTGACACGGCAACTGAGTCTAGCCACAGATCTAGAACTGGCACCAGCTGCATCGGTGTAAGTTAGCTTTTCTCCCAGTTGACCTGCAGGCCCAACTTGTGGAGATGGTCGAGGATGAGAATTGTGTGTGTGCTACAAGCTCAGCCAATCAGGGTCAGCCAATAATCTAGATAGTTCAAGACTATCTTGATGATTGAAACCGTAGAGGGGCCAGGATGGCGTCCAAACGCTTTCCTTTTTGAAGGCAGAGCTGAGCAGAGCAGAGACACATCCGGTGTGATGGAATTATTGGGATGTGAAAATATGCATCCTTCAGGATTCACTGTGGTGAACCAATCATGTGGTCTTACAGACTGAACAATGGAGTGTTGCGTGAGCATCGTGAACTGCAACTCCCTTAGGTAGCAGTTCAAAACCTCAGATCCAAGATGGAGCGGTATTGGGTACCAGGAAGTAATTGTATTAAAACCGTTCATTAATTGCTGAGGTCTGCGCAATGCTCTTTAAAAACGTTCACAGCACACCGCAGTGGGAGTGTGGGATGGAGAGTTAAATTGCAGGGATTAGATGATAATTTGGATCATCCAGGTGTTGTTGGTGCTGTGTTGTCGATGATAGAGTTTCAGGAGAGAGAATGGGTGGGTCAGAGACTGTTAGCTTCGGCTTTGGCGGCAGTGGGGGCTTTGGGTCACTTTGGAGTGTGTGCAGTCATATGAGGGCTAAACATACTAACATTGACTATGGAAATGGAGGCAAACTAAATAAAACAATAGTATGTCTTTACAAAGATTTATTAACTAAAAACAAACATTGTAATATTTATATTTCGACATCATGTGAATGAGTCAATTCTTGAACTGTGAAGCCAAATACTTAGCAATAGGCTAATAACATTAGACAAACATTAAAACAATATTAATAAAACACTCCAGGCTGAACATATATAGTGTGTACAGCATGACGTACAGAGAGTTCAAATATAGCAAACTTTTGCAGTTTTGAGGTGTGACAATCTATACTTATCTGGCACACTGCTGTACAACAATTCTGAGCATATACATATAATTCAGTGTATTACTATATATTTTTTTTACTTGCCTTACTCAAATACTACACATTACTGCCATCTGGTGTTTAAAAAAAGTATTACTACCTTGTCTTTATTGTATACAGAATGTGTGTGCGTCAGTGTGTGTGGAAGCAAGCAGGTGACTGAAACAACTGAACAGCAGGTGGTTGAATAACACAATTATGATTGAGTCAAAACAAAGGAAAACATGCATTTCATCCCTTATCTATTACAGTATTTTAATTGATATGTTTCATGTAGAGAATAAACAGGTACAGATCCTCTTCTGGTGTCACGACTAATCTTGACAGAGCAGAAAGGCAGGACCCAGTTTCTTTAGTTTTTCTCAGGAATTAGGATTAGGAACAAGGTTTAGTGCTGATGAAAAACATTCCAGCTGTTTAGAGAGGTGAATGGGATTTCTACTTTTTTTCATTTAGAAAGTACTTAATGGACGTATGTCTGCAGTTGCTTTTCTGAACCATTAAATGTACTGTTAAATGCCTTATTACCTTTTGGCTTACAAAGTGAACTCTGGTTGTAAAAGCACCATTATTGTTAAAAAGTGTCTGTTGCCATGGATGTATGAGATTTTCATGTGTTGCTTCTGAAAGTGTATTTCTAAAAACTGCATTCATGCAGGTGAATGATAAAAAAAATGTCAGTGGACTGGACAGAAATCATCTTAATGCTTTAACATAAACATGTTCTGGGGGAAGTTGAGATCAAGAAGCTATACCATTTTTTGGAGGGAAGGCATGTTCACTGATGTTCCAATACAGTTTTGCATAACTGCAACCATTTGTTTATAGTATATAGTCCCTACCCTAGAGAGATCAATTTATAGAACCTGGTGTGCCTGGATGGGTGGTTATCTGGAGCAGGCTTCAGCATTACAAAGCTGTTATTGATGCTTGTGGACAAAATACTCATTATTAAAAACCACTGAAGCATTGCCATTCCCTATGAGCAACACATTCCAGTCTTATAGACAGAATCAGCTTTCAGCTTCTTTATGAGGGGTGATCATCTTTTGATACTATAACATTGCACAGACATGCCTATCATGAAATGTAATGTCGTTCAACAAAAATAAATAAAATTAGTTCATACATATTTTAATTAAGATGTTTCCAGAGGCAACCTGCTTAACTTTAGTATATGTGCTGTCCCTTTGATTGCTAATAAAGAAAATGTAAAAACAAAACTACTAATATAAACTTAGTAACAATGCGAGATGACATAATCGAAAATCATTCCCGGCAATATATATATATATATATATATATATATATATATATATATATATATATATATATACTCACCTAAAGGATTATTAGGAACACCATACTAATACTGTGTTTGACCCCCTTTCGCCTTCAGAACTGCCTTAATTCTACGCATTGATTCAACAAGGTGCTGAAAGCATTCTTTAGAAATGTTGGCCCATATTGATAGGATAGCATCTTGCAGTTGATGGAGATTTGTGGGATGCACATCCAGGGCACGAAGCTCCCGTTCCACCACATCCCAAAGATGCTCTATTGGGTTGAGAACTGGTGACTGTGGGGGCCAGTTTAGTACAGTGAACTCATTGTCATGTTCAAGAAACCAATTTGAAATGATTCGACCTTTGTGACATGGTGCATTATCCTGCTGGAAGTAGCCATCAGAGGATGGGTACATGGTGGTCATAAAGGGATGGACATGGTCAGAAACAATGCTCAGGTAGGCCGTGGCATTTAAACGATGCCCAATTGGCACTAAGGGGCCTAAAGTGTGCCAAGAAAACATCCCCCACACCATTACACCACCACCACCAGCCTGCACAGTGGTAACAAGGCATGATGGATCCATGTTCTCATTCTGTTTACGCCAAATTCTGACTCTACCATCTGAATGTCTCAACAGAAATCGAGACTCATCAGACCTGGCAACATTTTTCCAGTCTTCAACTGTCCAATTTTGGTGAGCTTGTGCAAATTGTAGCCTCTTTTTCCTATTTGTAGTGGAGATGAGTGGTACCCGGTGGGGTCTTCTGCTGTTGTAGCCCATCCGCCTCAAGGTTGTACGTGTTGTGGCTTCACAAATGCTTTGCTGCATACCTCGGTTGTAACGAGTGGTTATTTCAGTCAAAGTTGCTCTTCTATCAGCTTGAATCAGTCGGCCCATTCTCCTCTGACCTCTAGCATCAACAAGGCATTTTCGCCCACAGGACTGCCGCATACTGGATGTTTTTCCCTTTTCACACCATTCTTTGTAAACCCTAGAAATGGTTGTGCGTGAAAATCCCAGTAACTGAGCAGATTGTGAAATACTCAGACCGGCCCGTCTGGCACCAACAACCATGCCACGCTCAAAATTGCTTAAATCACCTTTCTTTCCCATTCAGACATTCAGTTTGGAGTTCAGGAGATTGTCTTGACCAGGACCACACCCCTAAATGCATTGAAGCAACTGCCATGTGATTGGTTGATTAGATAATTGCATTAATGAGAAATTGAACAGGTGTTCCTAATAATCCTTTAGGTGAGTGTATATATATATATATATATATATATATATATATATATATATAGATATATATATATATACATATATATATATATATATCCAAAATAATACAGCTGCAGATAGATGTATTCACATCCTTCATTCAATGTTACTGGTGGGTTCATTTCAGATTCTGAACATTAATTCAGCCTAGAGAAACTTGTAAAAATGTCAGTTCATTGAGAGAAGGGGCGGGGCTAACATTGCACTAGAAATACAAAGTTTTCAGTCTAAACTTTGTACATCTCTCTAATCTCAGTTTAATCAATTGATTTCCTTAGTTTCCTCTAGGCTACAGCAGTGTTAAAAAACTACAAGGAGATATCAGCAACTAAAACAGTATAGTTCAATTTAAAATATGTAACTAAATAAAATCACCAAATAACTAGATTTGGAATGAAAGGCGTGAAAGCTTTCATCTGCAGCTGTGTGTATTTGTCCTGCATTCATAACTAGGGCACTCAGGGTCACATTTGATCATTTTCTTTATGAAATTATTATAATTTATCCTTGCCTTAATTACCATTTAAAATCAGGATGTGTAACCATGTTGGGCCAAAAAAAGATCAGTCTTAATTGGACATCTGTTTCCTGTAACAGCATTTTCTTTGTTCTTCAACCTGTCAATATTCTGTTGTGCACTTCTGAAAATAGGTGGTGGGGGATTAGAGTGCCTATTGAATGCAATGAACTTATAATTAACCCATCTTAAAAATGCTTTTTTTGTTGTTGTTCTGGATTTAAATATATATTTTTTATGTTTATGCCCCAACATGGTTCCACATTCTGATTTGAAATGGTAATATATTATAATTTAATTTAGCTATAGGAAACTTTCCTCTTAAAGTGTGATGCATGAATATATAAGGGGACACAGATAATATTTTATTTGATTTTATCCCAGAAACTGTCATATATGCCTTTTCGAACCCCCACATTTTACACATAAGAAAATTAAGATAGATTTTGGAAATCAGCATGCTCACATACTCAAATGCAATTATTACAATTTTTCAGCTAACTGAGTCCATATTTTCACTATTCTCTACAATATATTTGGCCAAATGTACTGCCACACAGCATGGAAATATGTGTTTTGTAATAGTCATTAAACAACAGCATAAAAAAATGTAAGAGCATTAAATTAGATATTAAAAAAAAATACAAAAATAACAGCAATAGTACTAACAGATAGCCAAGAACTCTCTCCAATAACATGCTACATCATTTCTTTGACTTTTTGGCCTCCAGTTATTATTTGTATGCAGCAGATGCTCATTTTCTCGGACGCTTGTGGTGGCTGTCAGTAACAGACACAGTACTGTTTTCAAAAGAGATTTATAATTAAGTCAATGTGCAACATATCAGTGAGTGGTGTAAACTCCTTTATAGTGCAGGAAAAATGTATCACCAAAGATCAAGGATAGGGATGGAACATTATCCAGAACTGCTAACACAAACCCATAGACTGCTCCCATACTATTAAAGTATTGCACTATTTAATTATTAAAGCACCTCCATTATATTTTAAAGTAAAACAGTTTTTCAATTAGTTATGCTATGGAGAGCTTGTGGAAATGTGTGAAAAGGATAAATGCATTGAATGACAAAAACTCACTGGTGTATGAAGTCTTCCATTTTGATTCTTCAATGTAGGGTAGAAAGCTCACTGTACAGTGCGTCAGCACACGGCGTATGCAAATCTGCTATATGTAAGCAACGAAAGGCAAATGAGACATTGTTTTTCAAAACTCATAAATACATCCCAATGTATGCTAATGAGGACACACTGTTTCAAACCGTACAGCTCCTTTACCACAGTGTAGTGCAATTAAGGTCGTTTAGAGAATAATTCAGTTAAACCACATCATTTAATTCTGTTAAAAGCATGCCATGCAATCACAGGCCGAGGATCAGGTGAATGTTACCGTTTCTACAGTAATCATCCTATAATGAGCAAAGCTGCCAACCAATGAGTTTAGAGAGCCCTACTACAAGTGAGACCAAAAATTGTTTTTTGTGGCTGCTTCAGCACATTGGCCACATTCATCTGCATTACTAATTGTTTATTAGCAGGCTGCAGCATTGGGATCTTTTTATTTTTTATTTTTTAAACAATATACATCTGAAAATGTGTTAGTACATTAGTATTGTATTACTGTGGTGTGCATGTTTGACCAGCACAAAAGTAAAGAACTTTATTTTATTTTTATTGAAGACTCGGAACTGTTTGATTTTGTAATATGTTCAGCTCCTCACAGTTTTTCTCATCTAATCTGCTGCTGCCATCTGGTGTGAACCTGCAGAGAATAACTGATTTACACATTAAGAGTACAGTACTACTTACAGTAAGAATGACTCATTCCCTTCTGTTAAAAAAATGATATGTTTGGTGAGTAATTAACAGATGTATACCATATTAGATGAGGCTGGAACTGAATTTGCTATACATATGTATTATCAGAATAGTTCCGGAAAGTATAAATAACATTATTCCTGGTGTGACTAGCCTCTTTATCATCACATGGTACAATCTTATTAAAAGCATTCTGCTAACACCAGCCTGAGCTCAGTATCTTATTTATCAGCTTAAGTGGTTGAAATATGTCCAATGTATATATGCCCACTCTTTGTGGTCACAAAGTAAACATGGGAGAGCAAATGGGTCATTCGTTGTTAAGGTAACTCACCCCCAATTTCAAAAAGTACTTTGCATAGGCACACATTGTAGTTAACAGACAATAACAAAACAAACCCTTCAATGTCTTGCTTTGGCCTTTAAATTAATTAAAAAGTGATTTATTTATTTATTTATTTAGAAGAATTACTCATTTACTATACTGATTAGAATGTCTTCTTTATGGAAGAACCAGAGCCATCATGACAATTTGCTCAGTGACCCATGTTAATGTTAGCTGAGAACAAGGTAAGCATGCTACTGATTGTAATTTTCCATTAAGCACCTTCTGGCTTTCTCATTCTCTTGATTCAGGGGTAATGTACATTAAGATCTAGTTTTAATTATGTACACAGCATTTATTTGTTATTGTTTTATAATATTTACATAATATTTAATGCCGCTATTTACATGGGAATAATATCACTAAAATATTCACTTAATGCACATAATACCTTTTGTTAAAGATAGATTTTTTTTTTCCATAAATACTGATGGTCTCATTTTATTTTCACAGGTTTATTGTTGCATTGTTTACCTGTAGCTCTTGTGATTGGGAATCTAGTCTTTACAGTGATGGAAACTGGTCCTTGCTGAAGGAGAACACTAAGTGGAGAACTAAACCATTTGAAAAGGGTCAACTTTGAACACTAACTTACACAATAACTGGCTAACCCCCAATGCATGAGAGAGACGTCAGCAACAAAGAAAACCACAAAATACCTCCTAATTCCAATTTTCAAATTATAGATCACGCTATGTATTGCTTGCATTGCCAATCTGTGCTTCTAAGATTGGCATATTGTTCATGATATTTGCAAATTTCACTTTTCTATTCATTTGTGTTGCAGAGCCAGCCGAGCTGCTGCCCTGAAGCCACTCCAGCAGGTCTCGCTGTCAGTTTCCTTGTTTACATGCACTGCACATCCTGCACTTACCTCACACATGCCGCGGCTTGTAGGCAATGGCTTTTATTAAGAAGAAAGAACGAGCCAAGGAGAGGTTTGTAATTGTTAAAGTACATGCTTACTCGATATCTATATAACCCGACGCATTGCTAGGCTGTCTGTGCAATCGCTGTGTGAAGATTAAATGGCTCTCTGACGCTGCTGGAGACAGCGGGCGCATCTTGGCAGGGCTTCCTGTTCGTGGCGCTCCGACTTCAGACGTGCATTAACTGGGCTTGCTGGATTTGATACTTTGTGTAGGCCACTCAACCTTTTGCTACGGTTGGGGGTTTTTTTTTGGAGGTTTTTACCCTGATTTCGGAAGAGATTAGTAATTTGTTTAACTCGTCCATCTGCTCATGTTTGCCAGAAACATATTGTTGGTTCACGTCACTGATGCATGTGCAACAATATAACTTTATTTGCAGCCACAGCCTGAGACAGTTCAGCCTGGCTGAGCTGAGGACCCAGTCATTATTGCATTTTATTGTGTTTATGTGTGTACCATTCATAATTGGAAACACAATTCGAGGCTTGCTTGCTAGAATTGGTTATGTTTGGTGTTTCACCGGACCTCTTGTTTTATTGTACATATCAATAAGACACTAAGTAGGCTACTACTACATGTGAGAGGATTGTTGTTTGTCACAGTTGTAAATTAAGTGCTCAGAACTGTTTATTGTGAAATATAGTAACCCATTCACCAGCTGCTCTAAGTATTGTATAGGCTTTAATAATTTAGTATTAATTGTATTATTATTATTATTATTATTATTATTATTATTATTAATGTTGTTTAGAAAGTTATTAGATACTTGTCAAAATTGTATCAGGTCTAATACATTTGACATTCTTATTTTCTTTTTTTTTCTTCTTCTTCACTTTAATTTTTGCCAGTGCTGATTTATTCTGTGTACTCTTTAAAGTGTTGTCAATCTTGCATTTTTATTCAGGGACTAAACCCTCCAGCCAAGTCTGTTTATTACTTCCACCTTCCTGTAACTTTCATTGCCATTCTAAAAATGGTCTGATACATATTTATTGAGATTTTCTGTGTTATCAGCTCAATGCATGAATAGAGGTGATTCATATTTCTAGCTTATGTTAGGATCGCTATGTCTGCAGAAATGGGAATTTGAAGTATGAAGTCTAAGCAACAAAAAATAAGCTTATTAAATTCACTGAAGAAAAGACAGGTATTGTAACAGATTAAGATATGGAAACTACCTTAGAATGATGTAGAAGTTATTATTATTATTATTATTATTATTTTTTTTTTTTCTTATTTCAACTGTTATGAATATCTACATTCCTAAATGTTTTGTTAAATAATAGATTATTTTAAATGCCACAATGCTAAATAGGCCTATTCAGTCAGGGGTTTTATACTTAATCACTATACTGTTATAGATCCAATTCTGTTTATTACCTAGATGATATTCATGCAGGTTTCAGATTTCTTTTTTAACTTTTCTGTCCAACTGACCTACAACATTTTGAAAGCATAAAAGTCAGGCTAACTTTGAAGCCAGTGCATCTATAAAAAAAGAAAAACTTTATTGCCTTTCATCGTTTGAGTAATATATGTTCATTCTGGCAGTGTGTTTATGGTCATTATTAAGCTGAAAGATAAGTTGACTTTACTGTACTACGGTTTGTTCAGCAGCAAAACTGACTTTATGACTTAACCTACATATAGCGTTGTCCAGTGACTAGATTAAAATATCAGCTTTTTCTCTCTCACACTGTTTCTCACATTAGCCCAATTACAGTTACATTTTCATCATATTTCACCTTCTTCCTTGATGGTTTACTATTGAAGTTTCTTTTGCAATCTTTTATTTAAATCACTTTTATTTTCAATAATTTAGGTTTTAAAAAACATTTAAAGTTATCTGAATCCTCTAATAAAAAGGGGCAAAACTCTAAAAAGTAATTATAGGTGCAAGAAGAATAAAATCTTTAATTTATAGAATGCATGCACTGTCTAGTAGAACATAAGAAAGTAAACAAGCGAGAGGAGGCCATTTGACCCATCGTGCTTGGTTGGTGTCCATTAATAACTAAGTGATCCAAGGATGCTATCCAGTCTATTTGTAAATGTTCCCAAATTTTCAGATTCAACCGCATCACTGTGGAGTTTGTTCCAGATTGTGACAACTCTCTTAGCGCTTTTCCACTGACATGGTGCCGGTGCTGGTGCCGGAGGACCCTGCCTGGGAACCAGCTCAACTTTTTGTGCTAACCGGCCTACTTTTCCACTGGTTTGGGGACCGAATGCTTACGTCACTGGATGTGGGCTTTCCCAAGCACAGGGTAGAAGTTGAGAAGCACACGGCAATAATAATCACCACCATGGTGGACTATGTCCTTATTTGCAAGCTGTATTACTGTCTTTGAATCCCTATTTAACCATCAAAATTAAACTCATTCAGCGTCTACACACAGCACAAATACATTGTAAAAAACAAAATAAAAAAACATGAGATCACATGTAGCCAAGCAGAAATTAAAATACAACTATTTGAATATGCAAAGATAACTCACCCTTTTATGTTTATAAGCTGACACAAAATAATACGTATTCCCCCCTCATTCCTTTATTACGAGGACGTTAAGATGCTACATTGAATTCAAATGCTAGATTCATTTCACATTAATAATCACAATCATAAAATACAGCCTATATAAAACATATTAAATTGAATACTATTTATCCTTCGCTTGTTCATAGGAAATTGTCCACAGGTGGAAACACTGTGTTTTATGCATTAAAGCTAGGGTATGCAATCCAGAGAAGCCAGCAGTTAGCAAGTTTTTTTTGAAAGCCACGCCCCCTCTATCACACATGCGCACACACAGAGCAGAGTCTCAGCGCCAGGAGGAGAGACGTGTGGGTGGAATCGTTCGCAACAGTTTCAGATTACCGCATGTCTCATTCATAGCTTAGACATTACAATAATAATAACGAATGTAAACATCTTATTTACGGTTATTATGTTTTTAAAAATAGTAGCTGCGGCTCGCCTTCCATTCTTGCGCTCGCTCTGCACAGCGTCAAGGTTCCCGCACTGATGACGTGTGATTGTCTGTGCGAACAAGTTGCGCTGCGGTAGGCAAAGATAGATTGACAGACAGGAAGGACATCCTATCATTACATTCATTTACATTTAGACCACTTCAATTATTGATTTCTATCAGGATGTGAAGAGACTTTCAACCAGTATAACAAAAAATGTTTCTGGAAAAGATTGCATACCTTACCTTTAATTGATTTACACCGATTTGCTATTTCAGACACTTTTACTGTATTCAATAAAATACAAGTTAGAGTTAACATGCATGCATCACTGCGCATACAGTTCATTATGAATATACTTTGTATGAGTGGATACATTTTCATTCATTATGTGGCGTATTTTCACTTTTATTCTTGTTTAAAAAACAATTATAGGCTAGCCTATTGATTATGAATGTGGCTTGTTTTGGGCGGCACAGTCGTGGGCAAATCAATAAACTGTCGGACGATCTCAGGTGATGTTAATGTCATCATGGTTTGATGGGAAATTCTGCTTATTGATGAAGTCTGTGATGATGGTCCCAAATCACTGTTGCATTGTCCCTGTTGCCAGACACCGCAGCAATGCTCTTATGTTTTGAAATTCGCCCTGGATAAGAGCGTCTGCTGAGAAATACATAATAATAATAATACATTGTCACCACTCTGCTGGCATGTGATCGCTCTTTCGCTGCGCAGAGCGCATCACTGTCCACAGCGCTCTGCTGCAAACAAAGCGAGTTTAGTGCTTCTGCGAGGCAGTGATTGTGTTTGTGCAATTGTTGAAATACAGCAGAAACAACACTAGACCTCTGAAGGTGTGCTGTGGTATCTGGCACCAAGACGTTAGCAGCAGATCCTTTAAGTCCTGTAAGTTGCGAGGTGGGGCCTCCATGGATCGGACTTGTTTGTCCAGCACATCCCACAGATGCTCGATTGGATTGAGATCTGGAGAATTTGGAGGCCAAGTCAACACCTTGAACTCGTGATTCATCAGACCAGGCCACCTTCCTCCATTGCTCCGTGGTCCAGTTGTGATGCTCAGGTGCCCATTGTAGGCGCTTTCGGCAGTGGACAGGGGTCAGCATGGGCACCCTGACTGGTCTGGGGCTACGCAGCCCCATACGTAACAAACTGCAATGCACTGTGTGTTCTGACACCTTTCTATCAGAACCAGCATTCACTTTTTCAGCAATTTGAGCTATAGTACAGTGGGGGAAAAAAGTATTTGATCCCCTGCTGATTTTGTATGTTTGCCCACTGACTTAATGGTAGGTGTATTTTAACAGTGAGAGACAGAATAACAACAAAAAAATCCAGAAAAATGCATTTCAAAAAAGTTATAAATTGATTTGCATGTTAATGAGGGAAATAAGTATTTGACCCCTTCGACTTAGTACTTGGTGGCAAAACCCTTGTTGGCAATCACAGAGGTCAGATGTTTCTTGTAGTTGGCCACCAGGTTTGCACACATCTCAGGAGGGATTTTGTCCCACTACTTTTTGCATATCCTCTCCAAGTCATTAAGGTTTCGAGGCTGACGTTTGGCAACTTGAACCTTCAGCTCCCTCCACAGATTTTCTATGGGATTAAGGTCTGGAGACTGGCTAGGCCACTCCAGGACCTTAATGTGCTTCTTCTTGAGTCACTCCTTTGTTGCCTGGCTGTGTGTTTTGGGTCATTGTCATGCTGGAATACCCATCCACGACCCATTTTCAATGCCCTGGCTGAGGGAAGGAGGTTCTCACCCAAGATTTGACGGTACATGGCCCCGTCCATCGTCCCTTTGATGCGGTGCAGTTGTCCTGTCCCCTTAGCAGAAAAACACCCCCAAAGCATAATGTTTCCACCTCCATGTTTGACTGTGGCGATGGTGTTCTTGGGGTCATTCCTCTTCCTCCAAACAAGGCGAGTTGAGTTGATGCCAAAGAGCTTTTGGTCTCATCTGACCACAACACTTTCACCCAGTTCTCCTCTGAATCATTCAGATGTTCATTGGCAAACTTCAGACGGGCCTGTACATGTGCTTTCTTGAGCAGGGGGGCCTTGCGGGCGCTGCAGGATTTCAGTCCTTCACGGCGTAGTGTGTTACCAATTGTTTTCTTGGTGACTATGGTCCCAGCTGCCTTGAGATCATTAACAAGATCCTCCCGTGTAGTTCTGGGCTGATTCCTCACCGTTCTCATGATCATTGAAACTCCACGAGGTGAGATCTTGCATGGAGCCCCAGACCAAGGGAGACTGACAGTTATTTTGTGTTTCTTCCATTTGCAAATAATCGCACCAACTGTTGTCACCTTCTCACCAAGCTGCTTGGCGATGGTCTTGTAGCCCATTCCAGCCTTGTGTAGGTCTACAATCTTGTCCCTGACATCCTTGGACAGCTCTTTGGTCTTGGCCATGGGGGAGAGTTTGGAATCTGATTGATTGATTGCTTCTGTGGACAGGTGTCTTTTATACAGGTAACGAGCTGAGATTAGGAGCAGTCCCTTTAAGAGAGTGCTCCTAATCTCAGCTCGTTACCTGTATAAAAGACACCTGGGAGCCAGAAATCTTGCTGATTGATAGGGGATCAAATACTTATTTCCCTCATTAACATGCAAATCAATTTATAACTATTTTGAAATGCGTTTTTCTGGATTTTTTTGTTGTTATTCTGTCTCTCACTGTTAAAATACACCTACCATTAAAATTATAGACTGATCATTTCTTTGTCAGTGGGCAAACGTACAAAATCAGCAGGGGATCAAATACTTTTTTCCCCCACTGTAGCTCGTCTGTTGGACCGGACCACACGGGCCAGCCTTCGCTCCCCACATGTATCAATGAGCCTTGGCCACCCATGACCCTGTCGCCGGTTCACCGCTTTTCCTTCCTTGGACCACTTTTGATAGGTACTGAGCACTGCAGACCGGGAACACCCCACAAGAGCTGCAGTTTTGGAGATGCTCTGACCCAGTCGTCTAGCCATCACAATTTACACGTCTTTCCTTTCACAGTAGGTGAGCTCAGTCATCTTCTCATTGCTGCCATTTGACAACTCCTAACTAGTTAGTTGACCTCGTGAGACCATATTGTTACTAAAGTGTCTCTCTATTCGACAGGCCGCTGTTTGCTTCTGATTTTGTTAATTTGTAATCAAAACTCTCCTCACTGCTTGAGTCTCTTCTGGCATTTTAAAAATGGCGGTTGAACTCCAGCAAATAACTTTTTGTGGAGACAACTTTACCCCACCTGGGTTCCTTGGTACCAGACCAGCAAGTTTTTGGTGCCTCCAAAAGTGGCTCTGTGGCGGCTGTCGATGCCTTTCATGATTTTGAAGATTTTGAAGTCCCCACATAGTCTCCTCTGTTCCAGGGTGAAAAGGTTCAGTTCCCTCAGTCTCTCAGTAGGACATTCCCTTCAGACCTGGAATATGTCTGGTTGCTCTCCTCTGAACTGCCTCTAGAGCAGCGACATCTTTCTTGAAGTGTGGAGCTCAAAATTGTACACAGAATCCCAGGTCTAACTAGTGCATTGTACAGTCTTAACTTTACTTCCCTTGTTCTAAATTCTACACTTTTGACAATATACCCTTACATTCTGTTTGCCTTTTTTTATTGCTTCCCCACATTGTTTGGATGGAGAAAGTGAGGAGTTCACGTAGACTCCTAGGTCTTTCTCATGCTTTACTTCATTGAGTTCTATTCCTCCCATAGTCTAATTATAGTAGACATTTTTGTTACCTGCGTGTAATACCTTGCACTTGTCCACATTGAATTTCATGTGCCAGGTGTCGGCCCACAACTGAATATTATCTAAGTCCCTTTGAATAACCTGTGCTGCCTATATTGTATCTGCTGAGCCACCTATTTTAGTATCATCTGCAAATTTGACAAGTTTGCTTACTATCCCAGAGTCCAGATCATTAGATTAGAAACAGCAAAGGCCCTAGTACTGATCCCTGTGGAACTCCACTAAAAACCTCACTCCAGTTAGAAGCAACTCCTTTTATTGACACCCTCTGTTTCCTGCACATCAACCAGTTCATAATCTATCTACTTACATTATTCTGAATGCCTACAGCTTCCAATTTGAGGATCAGTCTTTGGTGTGCAACCTTATCAAAAGCTTTTTGAAAATCTAAGTATATCGTATCATATGCTTTCACATGATCTACAGCTGCAGTTGCATGTTCAAAAAATTCTAATAAATTAGTAAGACATGATCTGCCTCATCTAAACCCATGTTGACTATCTCCAAGAATATGGTTTTCCTTAAGATGCTCCTCTACTTTTCTGTCTAATCATTTTTTCCAACGTTTCATCCTCCTTTATCCTGATCTCTCTTAGGGTTTGACTGGACTGATTGTTGACCTGTGGCATGTTATCTGTCTTTTCTTTTGTAAAACCCTCTACTATGAAATACTCATTTAGAACATTTGCCACATCTTGTTTGTTTTCCAAGATACTTAAATTTTTGCCCTTTATCTGTTTCACTTCCTCCTTTATTGACCTCTTGCTGTTGTAGTATTGAAAAAAGCTCTTTGCATTAGTTTTAGCTCCAAGAGCTATGTTTCTTTCTATTTCCCTCTTTGCTTTCCTGATCCCTTTCTTAAGATCTCTTTGCAGTTCAGTTGTATTTTGTTTCATCTCTATGCCTTTTGTATGCGTTATACAACATTTTCTTTCTCTTGATATTTTTTTGCATAAATCTATAAAACCATTTTGGCCAATGTTTTTTGGTCCTCCATGTGTTAAGGTTTGGTACAAATTTCTCCTGAGCCTCAAGTAGTATATTCTTAAAATATAACCATCCATTTTCAACTGAATCTGTATCCAGTGTGCTCGTCTAACTCTTCTAAGTGCCGCCTCATACCTTCAAGGTATGCTTTTCTAAAATTGTAGACCATTGTTTTAGACTTGGTCCTTGTTTTTTTAAAGTATGCCTCAAAGCTATCCATATTGTGATCACAGTTTGCCATTGGTTCAATAACTAGTGTCCCTCTGACTCTATCTTGGTCATTTGAAAAGATCAAGTCAATACAATGTAGTCTCTCTGGTTATTTCCCTGACAAATTAGAAAGCAGTCATTTACCATCTTAACCATTTCTATTTCTGCTTCTGTAGTCCCCACTGGCCTTTCCCAATCTGTGTTTGGGAAATTGAAATCCCCCATTATAACAGCCACATCCTTGCTACATGCAGTCCTGATTACACTGTACAATGCAACATCTTTCTGAATATCTGAGTTGGGTGGTTTGTAACACACTCCTACCACTAATCCTCTGGATCTTTTATTCAAAAGTTTAACCCACAAATATTCTGTTTCGTTACTAGGATCTAATTTGAGTTCTTCTGCCTCAATGTCATTTTTGACATATAATGCTACCCCACCACCTCTTTGATTTTGCCTGTCTCTCCTAAACTGTGTGTATCCTTTCAACTTTTATTGATCCCATTCATTTTCTGTAAGGCATGTTTCTGTCACTCCTACAACATCATAGTCATTCGCCAGCACTGTGGCTTCTAGGTCTAACATCTTGTTCCTTATACTCCTGGCATTGAGGTACAAGCATTTCGGGACTTTCCTACTAGCAGTTTCCCTTTCTTTTCTTTCCTTAGTGGAACATCTCCCATTGTCAGAGCTCCCTGCCCCCTGGTCCCTAGTTTAAAAGATTCTCAATTACTCTGCACATATGCTCTCCCAATGCATTATCCCCCCTTCTGTTTAGATGTAGACTGTCCGGTTTGTACAGGTCCCATCTATCCCAGAAGAAAGACCAATGCTCCATAAATTTAAAACCCTCTTCCCTACACCAAGATTTCAACCAAGTGTTAAACTTTCTAATTTCTGCCTGTCTCCCTGGCCATGCAAGTGGTACCGGAAGTATTTCGTAGAAAACTACTGTGGAGGTTCTGCTCTTTAGTTACTTACCTAATTCTTTAAATTATTCTTGCAGTGTCTCTGCCCTTCCTTTTTTTATGTCATTGGACCATGACCAGTGGATTCCACCCAGCTTGGCCAGTTGCCCGTCAACTAGTTTAGGGAGATCTGCAACCTGAACACCAGGCAGGCAAGATACCATGCGGATCTCCTTATCACTAGAACACACTGTGTGATCTACACCTCTAAGAATTGAGTCTCCTACTATAACTACCTCCCTGTTCTGGGGGGGAGTGGGCACCATGGTGCTCTGGTGCTCAGCTGCCCTCCCATCACCCTTGGAGCCATCACTGTCCAGCTCAGTGTCCAGCAGTTGGAACCTGTTGGGCATTTCTAGCTCTTCGGATGTCTCTAAGGGTTGTGCTTACCCTTTTCTACGGTTGCGACCTACTGTAACCCAACAATTCTCTATGCTGTCCTGCTCTGAGGTCTCAACTCTCCTAGGTTTTGGCATGCACAACATCTCTCTCATGGGCTGATTGACTAATTCTCCTATATCAGTAATACAGCGCAGATCAACAAGCTGAGCCTCAGGATCATGGACCTTGATCTCAAGGATTTCAACATGCTGACAGCGTTCACAAATTAAGTCTTCTTGGATGAGTTCATCCAGGAAGGCAATCATTCTGCAAACCTGACACTGTACTGGCCACATGCTTCTAAATGTTACAGTTTTTTCAGTCTCTTGGTTCCTGTTCCCTTATCTGCTTAACTTTTTGTGACCAAGATACAGCATAGCTGCTCAACAGCTGCTTTATGTAGCTTTATCTGCCACCAATTCACACCTAACTTGCCCCACCTGGCTCCACCTGGAACAGAATTCCTGCTAGTCCTTGACTGAATCACCTTTCTACAACCTATTTACTTTCACCAACTCAGCAGCTGATCTGAATTGACTTCAATTTAGGCAAACTATAGACAATGCTAACTTCAATTTAGCCAAACTTAAAACAAAATGAGCAATGCTAAGACTGGTCTGAAACTAGTCAAACAACAAGATGGCTGCCTCTCACCTGTACTGTCCTGTGTCTGTCTGTGGCAACTTGTAAATACTTCTGTTTACTTTTTGGTCTCAACAGCTGCTTTAATTAGCTTCAAATATAATTTGCAATATGTTTCATGTGGACTTATAAGGCAAGTGATAATACTATACAGTGCCTATAGGAAGTCTACACATTTTGTTGTCAGTGCCTCAGAGTTTTATGTTTCTAAATTAGAATTGTATTACACTTATCTACACACCATACTGTACACTATTAAGGGTAAACGTTTTTTATTGTGAAATAATGATATATTAAAAAGTCAAATCTGAAATATAATAATTGGATAAATCTCCACCTCCTGAGTTAATACTTGGTGTAAACACCTTTGGCAGCAATTACAGCTGTGAGTTCGTTTCACAGCAGATTTGGCAATATTTGACCATTCTGCTTTACAAAACACATTTTCATTTGGATTTAGGTCAGGGTTCTGACTGTCTGATTGGTCTGACCTTTCTGTTCCTCAGCCACTGCAGTGTATCTTTGGCTGTATTCTTCTGGTTGTTGCCATGCTGAAAGGTGAACTTCTCAGTTTCAGCTTTCCTGTAGAGGGCAGCAGGTTTTCCTCAAGGGCTTTTCTTTACTTTTCTCCATTCATTCTCCCTTCTATCCTGGCAAGTGCCCAGTCCCTGCCAATGAAAAACATCCCTAAAACATGATGCCACCACCACCATGCTTCACATTAGGGATGGTGTCACCTGGGTGATATGCTGTATTGGGTTTGTGCCAAACATAACACTTGGTATTTATGCCAAAATTTTCTATTTTAGTTTCGTCATACCACATGGCTACAGAATCGTCCAAGTGTTGTTGTTCTTTTGCATTCTTCGTATGGGATTCAAGGTGGGCTTTCTTGAGTACCATACAGGCCAGATTTGTTGGAGTGCTTGCAATATTGTTGGCACATGCACACTATGACCAGTCTTTGCCATAAAAGCCTGTAGCTCTAGCAAAGTTGCCACTGGCCTCTTGGTAGCCTCTCTGATCAGTCTCCTTCTTGCTAGGTCATCCAGTTTGTAGGGACATCCTGATCTTGGCAGGTTCTTGGTGGTGCCGAACACTTTCCACTTCTTAATAATTGTCTTGACCCTGCTCCAGATTCAAGGGCTTTGATATTTGTTATACCCATCCCCTGATCTGTGCTTTCCAATAAGTTTGAAAGGATGTGAAGAAAACAAAATATTTTTTAATGTATTTTAATTCCAGGATATAAGCCAACAAAGGGTGAATATTTTGAAAGAAGGTGTCAATTTTCTATTGGCACTGCATATGTGTCTTACTTTTTTGGATTAGAGAGTCTACTGTACAAAGAGCTGAATGGATAAATGTCTAATTTTTGTTTTTCCCTCACAGGTTTTCTCTATTACTACTTGATCTGGAGGAGTATTATTTTGAACAGCACACAGCATATCATGTTACTAGCACTAGTAAAACTGAGAAAAGGTACTGTGAACAAAAACAACAATGAATTGTATTGTATTAGATATATATATAAGCAAGCTGTTCTCTGCTGATGACCTTTGTGTCATGAAAACCAACAAGAAAATCCAATCGCTTTTAAAATGAATAAATAAGTGATGTTGTGTTAAGTAAGGAGATCACATGACAGATGGTCAGCTCAATGACATAAGGTTTTTGTTACAAAACATTGTCAGTGCAAAGCTACACTGCATAATAATATTTCTGTAAGGTTGTGCCTGCCTCAAATTCATTATAGCCTCTTTCTCCTGTGCATCCCTCCATATAATTTCATACTCCATCTTCAAATTAAATATGCAGCTGAGTGAGGAGGTGGTTATTTTTATGTATAAATGTAGCAATTTTGTTTGTTTTCACAAATCATTCTTTAAAAAAAATATTCCATATGGAGATTTATTGTACTGTACTGCTCCAGCAGATCTCTTTGCTGAAATTATACTAATATTCTACTTGTTTTCTTCTAGGAAAGTTAGAGGATCTCTCAAGATTTGTTCTAAATCTCTCATTTTTGAACCAGAACCGGTATCTGAACCCATTTTAAAGGTAAGTTACTGCCACATCCTCCAGTGTCTATATTTCAAAATATCTGTACTTTTAACTATTACATTCTTGTCCAATTCCCTTCTTTCTATACATGCATTTTAGATAGCACTGAGAGACTGTAATAGAATTGAAGAAATTGAAGAAAGACGACACAATAATCCTTTTAATGAGTAGGTACCATTCAAATGTTTTGTCTGTTCTCTTCTATTTTCCATCACTATGCAACTTTTGTCAATCCTTTCTTTTTATTTTCGGTTTTGCAGAAAAAAGTGTGCTGGACTCTTGGTTGTATGCCGACAGGTAATATATGCAAGCTTACAAATAATGCCCCATTGCTGTTTATGCTTTCTCTAACATAGGTAGGCATGAATGTAATTTGGTATCATTTGGAGTGCAAATGACAACATGGATGCATTTTAAACTTGCCTTACAGGGATGTAAACATGTTGTTCTTTTTGAATACCCACATTTGACTACGTCCAATATCTCCAGCAGGCAGAAACACCCTGAACATTATCATACTGTCCAAAACAATACTTCTTCTCATGATCTGCCTGATATTACAGCTGCTGTTTTTTTGTACATTAGAGTTGAGCAGAATCCATTTTCGTCTGTCCTCCTGGGTTCACTCACACGTGATGCAAACCATGAAGCCACAGTGGTTGGCTAATTTATTTGGTGTGTGTCTTTAGCGCTATTAAATTGTTTTAAGCTCTACCTTCAATTCCCCATGTTAGACCATTAACATTTCTTTGGTGGATTGAATTTAAATGCCTTGCTTAAAGTACTGCATTCAAATGAACAGTGTTTTTGTTTGACATTGCTGATTGTGAGTTTATTTCTGTATTCTTGTTTATTTTAGGTTTACCTCATCAAAGAAAGCAACATTGTAGCTCCTTATAGAATTGAAAGGGTATGTGTTATGTTTTTGTAATGGTAGTCTAGGTATATAATGACTAGAGTTGTAATGTTTAAATAAAATATTAACGTGAAATTAGACAGTTTATTTAAATGACATGCATAATAATTTTCTGCAATGTGGAGTTTCTTTCCCTGACATGTTCTGCTTGTATTTTAAAGGATTTCTTTGCAGTATTATATTATGCAATTGTTCATATGATTGTGCTATCTTGGAATGCAGCCGTAACTTAATTTAGAATTTACTTTAAATAATGATGGTGTGTAATTCAGATAGTTAATTTTCAATATTTTTCTTCAGAGATTAATTGAGTTTTTCCTTTTAATGTGAGTATAGGGAGGACATGACTTCTTGTTTCAACTTGAAATCTCAATTAAAACAGAAGATGTTGTCCAGACTTTGCTTCAGGTATTGCTGTCCATTTATATTTCAGATTTACCTGTAAACACTTACACATGTAATACACAATTCATATATCTCTCTGATACTAATCCTAGTATTATTGGATTCCACAAAATTCCATATAAATAGCTCAATTTCCAGAATTAGTGTGTTTGATTGCAAGTGGCTTTGAATAAATTAGATTTTAAATAATATCTTCAGGTTTAAGTTTTAACCAGTATTTTGAATTCATAAGTATGTATTTTATTTAGAAAAAATATATATATTTTAAAGTTTGTAGATGTTCCTTTACTTGTGCTGTAATGGAAACGTTCTTGCTGTTTAAGCTTCACAGAGCATCTTGTCTTGACAAGCTGGGTGATCAGACTGCTATGGTGAGTCATTGTCCTTGTACTTGTGTTATGCTGATGACTGCTGGGTATAGCACTGCTCCCAATGAGATGATGTAACTTATCCCAGTATATTAAATATTAATATTTTTATTAAAAAAAAAAAACAGATTGCGGAACCTTGTGGTTGTATCAAATTACTATGCCACTCCAGATTAAATTCAATAGAAGCATTGCTTTCTTGTACTGTATTTTTTTTTATTTTAGGACTGCATAATGTTTCAGAAAACTTAAATTGTCTCAGCTAAAACTAAAATTTTCCAGTAAAAGCTGGGATGTGGGCTTTCTATTTGGTTAGAATGTAACCAACCATTTTTCTATTTTGTATTCAAAGTAAAAAGTTTTCATATTTATGACTTTTTATAACAATGCCATCACTTTGCTTACTACTTCCAGGTTTTCATCATTTTTAATTGTAGTTACTTCCTTTAACGAACACTTGTTTCCTTACAAATCTAGATTAAATGACCACTAGGTATTCAATTGGATTAAACCAAACAAACTGATGAAGCTTAACCAGTCTTTTGTTAACCATGCCCTGCAAGCATGTCATGTGTAGCTGGAAACATTGTATTGGTTGTATTGCATTTGAGGCATGGAAGTTGGAGATGATTTATCATTGTAGTGTTGAGAAATATTTTCCAGCATATTTAGATAGGTGCTGTGATTAATTTGAATATCACACAAGGGCAGTTTACAAATCACTGACGAAGACTTGGAACTTGAGGCCAGGAATTCCAAAAGCCTTCAGCAAGAAACATTTGTGGGATAATATATCATTATGTATCATCTGCTGCAGGCTGTTCTTACTGTTGACACAATTGCTTAAGTCAGGCCAAAGCATGTATGCCTTGCCGATGCTACCATATATATATATATATATATATATATATTTTTTTTTTTTATTTTTTTTTTTCTTTTCTCTCCAGATAACCACATTTAATTTTCTGTGCTACATTCTGTGAATCCACCTTAATCACCCCAAATAATCTGTTTGATAAAATAATGAGGTTCTGATGGTTTTCTTGCCTTTCATATGTGAGCTATGATCATGTTATTTCCATTCTCTTATGGAGAGTTTTATTATTTGACCACCTTGATGTGTGATTGTATGGTATTTGGAGATTGTACCCTTTCTGGAACAGTCTGGAGTGCATCTTGTGCATTTAATCTGTTGTGTAGTTGCAACCTGAAGGAAACCCTGTGAGGAGAAAAGTGACATTTGAATTATTTCGCATTTTATTAGTTCTCTTGTTTTGGACATTTCCATGAAGTAAAGCAAAATATGATTGTCAGAAAAATATACATCAACATCATTGTTTTCCAAAATAGGACTGGAGAACAGCTTTTCATACAGTGGTTCAAATGTATGTACCAAAGGCTCTCAGTAGCAGCTAGAGAAGATTCACATCACACAAAAGAGTATCTTATTTGTATTCACAATTAAAATATCACTAAGAAAATGTCAGCTTTTGCTTTCTAAAGGTCAATTATACATATTCAGGGATAGCTGATAGCGGTGAAATGTGCATTTCTATATTTGAATAATCACAGAATGGAGGTTTGCAGGGTAGCTACTGTATATCTGTAAATATTGTTAATTAACTGTCATATTATTTCCATTCCTAATACAGAAATCTAACTATTATTAAACCTTTCCCCCCCTAGATTGCTGCCAACCTGCAGTCACGTTTGGCTAGGACATCTTTTGATAAGAACAGGTATAGTTTTAGTTTCTCTTCTTATGCAAAAGTATTCCCTTTTTCCAGTGATGACAAGGACAGGCGTTAAACAAATTAAACAAAAAGTCAGTGTTGGAGTAATGGATAGCTTGTGGTTTTCTGCAATAAGAGGATATACCCAAAACAAAATACTTGTGTCAACAAAAACCTATTAAATGAAACATAATGCTTATATAATCAGGTCTCTCTGCAGCTGAATGTAAGTTGATGTTGACATGTACCTTTTGACTTAATTTCATATGACAACAATTTCATATTTACTTTCTGTCTTTAGTTTTCACAGCGTTTCAGAGAAGCCTCACATGGAATGTGAAGCTGAAATGGTGACTCCACTGGTGACCAACCCAGGACATGTGTGCATTACTGACCAAAACCTCTACTTCCAGCCACTCAATGGATATCCAGTGAGTATATTAAAAAGCAAAATAAAACAAATTATAAACACTAAGGCACCAGACAATGGCATTTGCAAATAACGTTTGTATAATAGGTCATTCTGAGCTCTTCTATGATGTTGATTTGCCCAAATGGCAAGCATAAATGTTCAGTGATTAATATTTGGGGGGGGGGGGCATACAATTTAGTATTTAAATTGTAAAGTATTTATAGTATAGTCGTGTGAGTCATGCTGTAGAAAGTGTGTGCAGAGATGTCAGACAAAAGACGTTCTGTTAGACTGTTAGAAGTTGTTCTTCAAATCAAATCAAACAATTCAAATAAGTTTACCATGGTAGAATTGCAAGATTTGTGGTATTCATTACTGGAAATACTATTATATAGTGGTGCAAAGAATTGTAGTACAATGATGTAACTGACTTGTTCTTTAGAATTCAAAAGTAAGAGTGGCACTGTGGAGTTGTGACTGAATAAGACACACTTCTCATTTGCTCCCACAAATAATCTAAAGTGACATCATTCTAAAGGCATCGTTTTAATTTCTCAGTTTGTTTTGCTTATTTGGAACCAATCCTGTGCTATGTAGAGGCTGCGGTCCACTCAACCATACGTGTAAACCACAGAAATACAGAATTCAAGGGGAAAGAAGGAGGCCTTAGCCAGAGGCCGTAACCAAGGACCTTGATTCAGCGCTTTCTCATCTAGAGGAAACTACATTTAGTCTACCCTCTCACGGGCCCGATATTTCTTCTAACGTCTCTGTATTGGAAGCTATATCTTCTCTCCAGAGCAACGTCGTCTCTATTAGAATCGAGATTTGCTCGACATCGGAGGCCAAGACTGAAGCTGCTTCACGGTCTGTCATGGTTGAAATAGCAACCATACGAGAAGAAGCGCACTCCTCTATAGCAGCTTTGCAGGCCATCACTAATACACATGGCATGAAAATAGGGCACTTGGAGCGGGTTGCCACACAATGGTCTGATTCAACTACGGCCTTAGAGTTTCAGCTGTAATTCTATCGCTTACTGGTAAGTGTGGGGATTTGGAGGGGAGATCAAGCAGGAATAACCTTCTGGTGATCAGGATTGAAGAGGGCATTGAGGTACCTGTGTTTGATGGACTTCATGGCACAATTACTAAAGGGTATTTTATCCTTGAATGAGAAGCTACTCCAGGATCTTGCACATAGATCACTCTGTGGCGTCTACTACAGGTCAGACACCTCTTGCTTTTTATCATCGGAATGCACTATTTCCACATTTGAGAAAGAAAGTCATGGAAAACGGCAGATTGTTTTTCTGGATTTATCTGGTGCAAAAAAACAGGGCAGCTTTTGGGGAGGTGAAACGAATTTTATGCGATTAGCCCAGTGTAAAAATGTGGCTTGTTGTTTGCGGCTGGGCTAAGACTCTCTTATATTGTATCAGTGTGCTTTCTTACTGACCCTGCCGAAACACTGTCATCTGTGAAATGCCATGTCCTTCCCAGCACCTCTCCTCTTCCTGATGACTGAAGGGGATCTGGTCTTGCAGCTTGATAACATTGCTAGAGTTCAGTGTGGGACACTCTGCGCACTGCGATCAGTTTGTGTTCCTCTGACAACACTATACTCTACATTTCAATGTTCTATGTGTATATGTCTGTATGTATATATGTTCATGTGTATATTGTGTGTGCGAATATAGTAATATGCCAACAGGAGCTACTTTTCTCTTGAACTGGTCTTTTTAGGTGTGTCTGCATGCTACACTGTATGTAAGTGCTTTTTTGCAGGGGAGGGAGGAGAAAGGAGGCTCAAGGTTCCGTGTTTATTTTTTTTTATCCTGAATTTAGCTCAGAATTTAAATTTAAAAATCTCTTCTGTTCAACTTTAGGAACCAGTTTCCCAAATTATGCTGCACAATGTGAGGCGTATCTACAAAAGAAGGCATGGTCTGAGACCCCTGGTGAGGAGATTTCTGTTTCTTCATTTTGTTTCACTTTATGATATAATGGTAGCTGGAATATATGTATATGGACTTGTGTTTAAGCACATCAGTAAATAAGATATACTGAAAAGCATACTTTGTTTCTGGAAAAAACTGGGCAAGTGTACTCATGTTAAATGTATTTCTTAATAAATTGTCATGCATGTAAAGATTGGCTGTGTTATTACTGCATTATCATCCAGTTACAACAGATTATAATGTGTGGATGTTTCAATATTTACTCATTAGTATTGCTTTAGAGTCTTATAAGTTTTAGATAAACATGAGTTCAACTGCAACAGAAAATGGTCATGCACCATTAATTGTTTACATACGCAAACAGTTCATTGTTGACTTGTTTTTGCTTTCTCCTTAACATCAGTTATTATTCATAGCATGTCTTCTTTTTCTTTTTAAGGGCCTTGAAGTGTTTTGCACTGAGAATGACCTCTGTTCTGACATGTATTTGAAGTTTTACAAACCTGAAGACAGAGATGAACTCTATTACTATATTGCTACTTTCCTAGGTAAGTTCATGGCATATTAATGTATGTAAATCTGGTGTTATATTAATTTTATTAATACAGGTATGCAACAGTACTCTACCACTACAGTTGAGGAATGCAAGCTCACACAATTAAAGGAAATTGTGCACCTCATCTTGATATTTTATTGAGAGGACTTTGTTAATGCAAGACCTTCATCAGCCCATTTCTTTAAAGAGTCCAATAATCTGTCTTCCAATACTTGACAATTTTAGAAGGGTTTCACATTTATCTTTTTTTCTTACCAATAATATCTTTGTCAGCTAAGTTTCTTTATGTCAAAAATGGAGGCCTACAAGAAATTGATTAATGCTGTGTTGTACGGTTGTGTGTTGTGACAATAGAAAACCACATGGTGGAACACACAGCTGAGAGCTACATGCTGCAGTGGCAGAGAGGGCATATCAGCAATTATCAGTACCTTTTACACCTCAACAATCTGGCAGACCGGAGCTGCAATGACCTCTCCCAGTACCCTGTGTTCCCCTGGGTAATAGATGATAACAGCAGTGCTGAGCTGGGTGAGTGAAAATTCACGGCAATATGAAAAACTATTTAAAGAGGAAATGTAAATATAGATACAATAATTGAAGTGCTGTGTTATGAAATCCAGTCATACGGTTTACTGATTTACTGAACTATGAACATGCATGGAAGGTAATCCACAACAAAATGTGGTTCTCTTTATTTTCTATTTTATTAGTCACCTAATGATGCATTTCAGTTCAGAGAGTTTGTGTATCTATAGATTGTATTTAGGCAATGGGGCAGTTCGTAATCCCAATCTTGTTAAGACTTGCCTCCAACGCACTAAAAATCTGTACTCATTAGAGCGTCGCAAATTAACTCAGTGATGTTTTTTAGGTTTTCCACAAATCAGCACTAAACAAACTGAACTGTGTAAAATGTAGATGTGCCATTCTAACAATATTTCCATCTCAATCTATATTTCATGAAACCCTAGGGGGAGAATCTTTGCATAATTATGCAAATCCATCTCCATGTGAATTTAAAATAAACAGAAATCCAGACAAACTTGCATTTGGAATCTATTTAACTGCCTATGGAAAAGGTGCAATAGTATGTGAATATGTGCAAAGCGTTAATATTGCTTAATGAAATCTCATTTAAATTACAGGTATTTATAGAAAAAATATGAATGAAAGAAATTAAAAGTGTGGGCAAAGGACATGGGCAATATTAAGAAATTATTAACACCTGTTGTTTCAGTAGATTTCCATTAAATGCAAATCCCTTACAACTGAAGCAAACTTGATGGATGTAAAGGTTTTTATTTGCATGTCAGTTAAAAAACCTTGCCTAGCAGAGGTTCACAGTTTAAGTTTATTGTATTTTATATTAGTTCCATTGTTTAATGCTATCTTCCAAGGAAAAGGTTTATATTTACTATTAAAATGGATTTGATTTGAAGACATTTTACATGAATGTTTGTGGAGTACAGTAGGAGTCACACAAAGGTTGCATGATCATGTTGCATAAGATTTATTTGTAAAATGTATTGGAACATCGTCATGAAATGAAGGTCCATTCATTGACCTATAGAAGCTTAAAAGTCTTTCACTTGTTTTCTTCTTTTTTGTTAATTTAATGTAATCCCTGGATGAAAGGAGACATGGTTTGCTTTCATTCAGTCACAGGAAAGACAAGCCTTCACTGAATTAACTGGATTTGAACACTTTGTGCTTCTTCTATTGTTTATAATACCAAAATTATTACTTTGAAATTTGAATAAATAATTAGAATACAGATTAAATAGACCCCCCTTTAGATTATAATGCCTTTTGCTTCAGGGTTGATTACCAGTGCAAATCTATGATGGCACTAGATTATGTAAGCAGCTTTGATGACCTTAACATTGCAGTGATATAAGACTGGAGAGTTGCTGCTCACACCTAGTAATTTGTTTTCAATGGCAAAGGGAACACAGTTTGTTGAGCCCTGTAGGAAGGAGTCAAACACTGCAGGTGTGACATTGTAAACACATGTTTGCATTTACTGCACAATGTGATGCAGGATACTGATGTAAAGAAGAAATGCACCCAAGTGTCTTCTTGTGACCATTATATAAGCATCCAATTGGAGAATTAGTTTCTAACGTTAGGGAAACTTTAAATGCGCTGTTATCTACCACTAAAATATTAACCCTCAGAGGAATACAGGCATGACAATCGGCCTGCAGGTGTGCGGCTAGAAGATCAGACAGACGATTATCAGTAGTAAATTCTGATTGGATTGGATTGTTTTACATAGCGATAAACTGTCTTAACAAATAGCAGAGAGGTTTGTTGTTAATATTAACCAATACAACAATTTTTAAAACAAAGATTTCTTTGTATTGGTTAAAAAAATGCATTTCTTGATTCTGAACCCCTGAAAAATTTAGTTCTTACATGCATAGGTATGCGACTAATAATTTTAAATTAATTGGAAGAATTCATAAATTGGACAATACATTTATGCACTCAAAAATGCAAGTGTTTGTCAAACTACATGTACATTTTGTTTTACTAGACTTGATGAATCCAAGCACTTTTCGAGATTTGAGCAAGCCGGTTGGCGCACTGAATAAGGAAAGAATGGAACGACTTTTGGTAAGTGACTGTCAGCTGGTGCAAAACTGACAACAGCCCTCCTCTAACTGGAAACATTAGCCAGGAATGCTATGTGGGGTGGTTATATACTTAGTTCTTTCCTTTTTCAATGACTTTTTTTTTGAGGGCAGGATATTTAGAAGAATGGAAAATAATCACATTTGTATTAAGACATTGTTTACTAGGAATTAATGTGAAAGTCAGTATGCCAGACAGGATTTTTTTTTTTTTTTTTTTTTTTTTTCAATTTATAAGCACCACACCACAAAGTGAATACTAGCTGTGTACTTTCTAGAAGTGCTGAGTATCTGGAAGATCAAGAAACCTAACAATAATTTGTAACCATAACCTAACCTAAACCCCAATCCTAACAGTAACCCATGGCCTTAATCCTAACTCTACCCTAACCCTATACTGGTTAAAGGTCAGGCAAGGTTTAGGGTTACGCTTTGAGATAAGATTAATCCCTAACATAGTTGATTTTTTCCTGTAATATATCTGCACCTGGGATAAGAATACCAGATTACTATGGTAGTTTCTACTTCGGGCTGTGTATCAAATTATGAAATCCTTTTTGAACCCCTAGGATCGCTACAGAGACATGCCAGATCCAAAGTTTATATATGGGAGCCATTATTCCTCCCCAGGTTATGTGCTCTTCTACCTTGTCAGAGTGGGTATGTGAACATTTGAACTTCGAAGTCTTCTTTATCCATGTTTTCTTTCCATGTAACCCTGTGTCTCTGGCAAAACGTTTGTTTCCCCATGTGAAATGTAATTCAGATTTTACAAAATGTAAACTTTTTCCCTTTCTTTTTCTTTTTCTTATGCAATCAACATGTATCTGCTTTTTTGTAAACCTTTAGAATTTAAGCAGGACATTTTTTTGAAATTGTAACTTACTTCACAATTACTTCAGTTTTTAAGACAAAAGTACTTCTATTGTATTGACGCAGCTGTGTTTCTGGAAGTAAGAGATAAAAATGAAATTATTTTTCTGTTTTGCTAATTCAAACATTGTCATTGTTTTTCACAGCTCCAGAGTACATGCTCTGTCTACAGAATGGACGATATGACCATGCAGACAGAATGTTTAACAGGTATACTAAATTGTCCTAAATGTGTTTATCTTATTTCACATGCCTTATGTAGGTATCTTTAACACTTGCAATCTCTGGATGTCTCTGCCATGTCTGGTATAGTTATATAAGCATTCGTTCTAAAGAAGAAAAGTATGAATTCTTCATATCAGATATACGTTGATATTTCCTCTTTAGCCTATACTGCACCTGAGCAATTTATGTGTTATTGCTTGTTATGCGGTATTTTCACTATAGACCTACAAGTATTATGTAAGAGACAGGTTAGATTTGATGGGGAAATCTGATCATCTTGCACTGTTTGTAACTATAAACCAATAGCTTTTCTTGTTTCACATGATACAATCTAATACTGAGTTCTGACTGAGAGTGGTGTCCCATCTCTCCTATGTTTGTATTTATACTTTGTTTTATGCATAATCAGCTAAATGTTTGTCTTAAGTTGTATATTGGTCCTGTTGTATTGAAAGAGAAAGTTATTTTCTATAATCATATTTCCAAATTTAATTGTAGAATGTAAATAACCTTCCATGCTTTCTTGGTCACACATATTTCTATTGCATAGAATTATTAAATGGAAATTGTTAATGTTATTCTTTCAGCATATCTGAAACATGGAAAAACTGCTTAGAAGGTGCAACTGATTTCAAGGAGGTAACTCTTTCTGGATTAATTTGCTGCCAAATATGTACTGAATTAAATGCTTACATATATATTTCCTGTTCTTAATTATTTTATTTAGATTTTTATATTGATCGTGATGAACTGGTGATTTAAATTAGCTAGTTCCACTGCACTCCAGCAGATGGCAGTGTCCATCTAAAAGAGAATATGGGAAACATATCTATGTTTATTATTATTATTATTATTATTATTATTATTATTATTATTATGTACTTATTAGCAGATGCCCTTATCCAGGGCGACTTACAAAATATGATTTAGTTTCACAATTACAATCAGCATTCAGTCTTTGTTTTATGTTTCTACCTTGAAGTGTAATCTCAATGTTACCCTTGAAAATACATGTATTAATACATCTCCTGCTACAGCATGCCGAACATGCACGGCTGCAAAACAACAAAGCGAGGCTGTGCAGCAAAATGGCTCTGCATATTCCTTGAGCATTGAATGAAATACCATACATGATTAATATCTGTGTTCTCTATATCTGTCTGCAACTTGCCTGGAGGGTTGATCACACCCTTTTGTAGTTTGTTAATCTGTTTTGAAACATGTTGATTCCTCTGTTATTCTAATGCCAATGTTCTCATTAAGGCGTTTGTTATTATTTTGTAGTTGATTCCTGAATTTTATGGGAGTGATTCCAGTTTCTTGATGAACACACTGAAACTCCAGCTGGGGACGAGACAAGGAGGAAAAACTGTGGGAGATGTGCTCCTTCCACAGTGGGCAAAAGGTTATATCATTGTTACATATCATGAACTATCATGAGTGCAGGACTACTTCAGAAGTCAATACAACAATCAGTGTTTTCATCATATATTACAGCATTACTTTCAGGTGGATGTCATAAGACCTGTTTCAAAGAGTGTTGCATGGAGACAGGAAACCATCATGTCAAATAAGATTAAATCTGAAATTAGATTAGACCTGAAGTCAACAGTTAAGCAAAAATCTGTTCTACTGAACTAATATATAATGTGTTAATACTCTTATCTCTCCCAAAAAATGTCACATGGCAAACTTTGCTTTATTGATTGTTCTTCTCTTAACAATATACACCTTTCAAAAGTCCCAGCATGCATTTTCTGGAATAATTGAATTCATTCATCATTTCAGTTTCATCCTGAATGGACGTATGGTAAAGTACAAAGTGGTCAATGTGTGGAATCTGTTTTGTCAGATGCAGACGATTTCCTGGAGAAGTGTCAAAAAGCACTGGAGAGTCAGTACGTGTCAGAGCACCTTCATGAGTGGATTGATCTCATCTTCGGATACAAGCAGAGAGGAAGTGAAGCCATTGCAGCACACAATGGTATTTATAATATCACACCGAGTACTGTACACATTTCTTTGTCTTTTAATGTAGCTTTGTGATGTGATAGCAGCAATCTGTTAAGTATCTATTATGAGAAGTGAAGAAAAGGACAGAAAAAACATGCAAATACAATGGATGGATGGATGGATGGTTTGTATTTGAATTGTCTTATGAAAGGCCAACTGAGAAGTATTTCTTAAGAATATATATTATTCATAAATATACATGCTCTTTACATATTAGTATTCATATTATGTCATGTTTGTTTGGTTTATCACAATCTGGAGTTCTACTATTATGGTTTATAAATAAAACCTTTGCCTGCAAAAGTGTTACTTGCTCATCTTAGCACATTTATTGTGTTAGTCACATTCAGTTTTTAACACCATCCCCAGAAAGCAACATCCTCTATTTCTTTTTCTCTGCAGTGTATTTATTTGAAAATGTCTGTAAGTCTGCAATTTAAAATTCAAGTTCCCTAAACAACTCTAAGTTTTAATTTAATAGGCCTTGACACCCAAAGAATAGAGACGATGTTGCTGACATCTGAAAAATGAAATAATAACCTTGTTTATTTGTATTTCAGTGTTTCATCCTTTGACATATGAAGGAGGCATGGACTGTGACAGGTAAATGTATAGTAATTTCAGTGAAAATGTAGTATATTTGCATACATATGATGAGGGAATGTCTTAAAGCTTAATTGAATATTTTGTAAACTATCCACAAAACAGAACTAACACAATGACTTAATCCAATGTTCTGTAACAGGATACAGTTGCTTTTATAGACTACAATGGATTTGGGAAAACTTGAACTTTATGATCCTTGGGCTGGATACAATTGAATCTGTTTATTTTTCTTCCCTTTTGGTACAACTGATTCTGTTTTTTGTTACTTGTAATATGATCAAAGCACCTATCTATAAATATATATGTGTGTGTGTGTGTGTGTATGTGTGTAGGTGGGTATTCTATTATTATAATGTCAAAAACATAGCATAATACTTAAATGAATAAACACATCTACACAGTAAATTACACAGATATGGCCTGAATACATTACTCACACTTAATAATTAATTCAGCAGCCACTGACTAATTAATAAATAAATAAGTCCTATATTTGCAAACAGAAACACTGAAACAATTATAGACTTTCCCTGAGTTCATGTTTCATTACCGCATTGAAAAAAAAAGTATTGAACTTGCACTATTGGTAATAAATACCAAGTCTTCATTAACTATATTCCCTTTCTAATTTTGTTTTGTTTTTTTAGTTGTAACACCTTTATGGATTTGAATAATTAATCCAGTTACTAGTTTATCATAAAATAGTGTTACTTTAAGCCTGTATCTCTCTCAGGAGATCATGGGAACATGTGGGTTGCAGGAACATATGCTCTAGAACTAGAAGCTGGAGGTGGGAGGGAGGAAAGTGGTTTGCATTGCCTTTCAGTCTCTGGGCATGTTCTTCATACTGATTCTCAAACTATAAATACCCATTTTCATATCTAAACATGAGCAGCTCATTGTTATTGTTTGGTCAAGGTGGCTGGACAAAAAAGAAAACCAAAAACACAGCCAAGGCAGTTGTATTCCTTAGTCACTGCAGAAAGAAATCTGATCTATCAGACTGTTCATCATCATATACGTCTATATTATCGAAGCATTCACATACAAAACAGTGCTAAAGACTAACGTGAAGCTTCTTTTTTGCAAAAGCATTATCCCAACATGGAATACAGTAAAGCCCTTTCCTCAAAAGTAAATTCAGATAATTCGAATGAATTGGCTTTTATCAACACTACTATATTGAGAGCTAAGTAGAGTCTGTTCAGAAGCATTTAAATGTAAAGATGTCCCTCATCCCACTTAAAAAATTGAGATGGGATTAACTGTTAAACAAGTTTGTTTTTGTTTTGATAGTATTGAAGATCCTGAACAGAAGATAGCAATGCTGACCCAGATTTTGGAATTTGGTCAGACACCAAAGCAGCTGTTTACCACTCCGCACCCACAAAGGATAACACCAAAGTTTCAAAGCATGTCCAGGACTCCGAGCCAAAGCGCCTCTCTGAATGAGCTGTCCCCAGGTAACACCTCCTGGTTCAGGACAAGTGACAATACTTACTTCTGTCTGCGAACTTAACAGGACATTTTAGCGTGTGATTGACATGAAAAGACATGATTATACATATAATTACAATTCTTGACATTTTTAGTATCAACTAGTGAAGATTCCTCCTTTGAAGATTTGACAGAAGAGAGCAAAAAGCTTGCTTGGAGCAATATGTGCAAGCTGAAGATGATGTCCAGCCATAAAATCCATAAAGAGTAAGTTTGTATTCTTCACAACTAATTTCAGTATACAGTGAATTGTCTGGAAACGAATTGGCTTTAGTGTTGAGGATATTATTGTAAATATGCAGGTGAATGAAAACCAGAAATGTAATGTATTTAATATTATATTATTTAGTTCTTTTTGTATATATTTTCCCCCACATCCCCTGATCTCATGAGATTTTGTTTTGCATGGCCCACATCTCTGTTCTTTTTATATAAAGTTATTTACAAATCCTACATAATCGTACCACAATAAACATTCTTAGAGAACTGTATGAATAATATTCTAATGGTAATGGCACATTTAGGAAAGCATTTCAAAAGATTATGCTGATGTTTCTGCTAGCATAACCACCACCAGAGCCTGTCCCAGAAATGTCAGGATTATCAAATACATCAGACGAATCATCTTTTTAATTTAAGAGTCTATAACATAGGGCCAGATTAAATGAAAACTTTGACCCATCAGCTAATGTAAAATTATAAACTTGTATGTGGTTTATGTTTTTTTCAGATGCCTTTTTCTTCTACTCATGAATATAATCACTGCCAAGTTCATGTTTGAAGGTTTATGTTAGTGGTTGGGGTCTCACCATTTTGATTTAAACTGGCCCATAGTGACTCATGCATTCACTTGATTGAACATTTCTCCAATATTTAATTCTGTTTGTGTGTACTTTATTGTTTTATTGCTTCACCTCGTCTGTTTAAATTAACGAAAAAACAGTTAGTGCAGAAATATTTTTGTAGGAGTTAATTTAAATTGATTGCTCAGAGTTTCCAGATCTCTTTATAGGTCAAACCAAACAATATTCCTTCAGTTGCAAGTTATGCACAATATCTGTTTTGATGGAAAATGCCAACCTTTGGCTGAATTACAGTGTTGAGGTTTCCTGATCACACAATGTATGCTTTGTATATGTTAATGCAAGGTGTCTGTTTGCACATACCATGATCAGTGTGTTCTTACATTTTAGGGCTGTTACAGGAATAGCAGTGACTCACAATGGGTCATCGGTTTTCACAACATCACAAGGTTTGTGTTTTAATTTGTGCCTTATTGGACACCGGTATTGACACATAGTTTCACATTTATTATGATGTTTACTCAAATGACTAGTAGATGTTCAACTAAAGGAATATGGATTTTTAATTATGTGTTAAACATGTAAAATCTTGATTTAATTATTATTATTGTTATTATTGTCTGATGCCATTAGTGAAGGCAACTGTAAAAATACAGTACATACTACTAAGTTCCGTATTACAATACTAGGTACCTGTTTCTGAAATCAACCCTTCCTATTGCACAGATTCTACCCTCAAGATGTTTTCCAAAGAATCAAGTGCATTGCAAAGAAGCATGTCCTTCTCCAATATGGTCAGTGTCAGATATCTTAATGATCCTTATCGAGTCTCAGTCTCTGTTGCAACACAGATACAAAATCTATTCTTCTGTGTGACAATGATAATGCAATAATGAAATCAACAATGATTTGCGATGTTTTTAAAATGATTTTAATTGTGTGGATGATAAATACTATGTATTGTACAGCAACTGTTTTATGTGGAATCAATTTCAATTTAGGGTGGCACGGTGGTTAGCACTGCTGCCTCACAGCTCTGGGGTCCCGGGTTCGAGTCTTTTGAGATTAACCAATCACAAACTAGTATAGTACATTGTAGTTTTACAGTTAGCTTGTTGACTTAATTAATACAATGAAGACAAACAGATTTGATGGCTTTCTTTTACCATTCTCTTATATTTTCAAATGTGTTGACTATTCTTTTTATAGGCTTTATCATCTTGTTTGGTGCTCCCAGAAGATACAATGGTTGTGTGTTCATCATGGGATAACAATGTGTATGTATCAGGATCCTTAAAATGAATGTAGTGTAGTATTTTAGTTCATTGATGTGTTAAATGATACACTAGTCAAAGCCGAATATGCTGATATGGCACAGGATATGTAGAAATATACCTTTGTCAGCACTGTGAATTTGACAACTGGAACATACATATTGTATGTCCTTGTTGTATTTCATACAGTATTATTAAACTGTACATCTGAAATATGCATCAACATATATTATTTAATTAATAAACATTTTAAATCCTGCTGGTTAAACACACAACAAAAAGTCATCAAAAATGCAGTGCAAAATACAATAGACAACAGTAGTAAAAAATTAAATAGCCAGGTCACCCTACTGAAGGTTTAATTTCAATGCTAATTATTAAAAAATGAAAGGCATCGTTAAAGAGTGCACTGGAAGTAAATGAAGAAACTCAATATGAACACTGAAAGATTTAACAGCACTGTATATACCTATGAACCTTGTATTACTTCTGGCATGCAGTGAGCTGTTGAATCATTCAATTCTGCGCTCCAGCTTAGCTCTTTTTTTTTTTTTTTTTTTTTTTCCTTTATAGATATTTTTATTCAATTGCTTTTGGAAGACGACAAGACACAATCATGGGGCACGATGATGCCATAAGCAAAATATGCTGGCGGGACAATCAGCTGTACACAGCTTCCTGGGACTCCACCGTCAAGGTGTGTAGAGGATTTTGAGGATTTTCTGAGATCATCAGGACCTTGAGTGTGTGATACCTGCAGTGCATCTATTTTTATGTAATCTTTTTATGTCATACAGTTTATTGGTAATGCTCTATTTCAGATTCTTAAGTCTATTATGCTCTTTGGCCAAAGCTTTCGATTTCTTTATCAGAATACAGTGTGATTTCTGTTAGAAAGCTTGCGCTTTGTTTTATTCAGGATCAATCTCACCCTATCCCTTTTTTAATGTAATATCAAGCTGTAGACACCTTTGTTAAGAAATTCAGCTCATAATTTAAATGTACAGTGATACACCAGTTGAGATAACTGCTGCATTACCTATCATTCAGACTGTGACCATTTTATATACAAATAAAATATATGTCCTTTGTGTTGTGTTAGTGCTTCTTGTGTGTATAGAGGGGATGTAATGCATTTAAATTGTGTTTTAGGTTTGGAGATGTGTTCCTGCAGATATTGCCAGTAATAAACGGAGTCAGTTTGAGCTTCTGGCTGAGCTAGAACATGATGCAGGGGTACGTCATTTTTTATGTTGTTTTCATATAACAAAAATGTGTTTCAATAAGTTATTTTAAGGTGTTTTACAATCATAGGTATCTGAATTGATCAAACTAGATGAGCCTGATGCTTGAAACCATTACATTAAAGACAAATGTGGAAAATTACTTTTGACTGACACATTTAGTTTGGTTGTGTCATATACAAGTTTTGTAGACAAATATGTATTTTTGTTATTGCAGCAAATGATAATGAGTTTAAATAATTTAAAAACAATTCTCCACATATTTAGAGCTGGTAGAACTGATGTAAAAGAGCCACGATTTACTCAATGTATGAAGGATTTCACAAAGCTGTAGCTGTAGCCTGTAGTGAAGGATATCTGTTATACGTTGTTTACCATTGTCATAAAACCACAGACTGTGTGAAACCTTCTGCTTAAACAGGAAGGAAGTTACTGTAATTTAGACATGCAACAATAAGTGCCAGACATATCACATTGCAGGTGTAGTTTTTAATTTGTAAAACAGATGCAGTATCTATCAATGCTGCTGTATCTATATTTGATGTATCCTTAATAATACACCTTTTCTTTAATGTGTTAGGTAAATACAATCAATCTGAACCCGGCTGGTACAATGCTGGTGTCTGGCTCAAAAGAAGGAGTTGTTAGTATATGGGATGTCACCACCTTTGCACTGTTACATCAAGTGCTTTGCCACTCAGGGAGAATCAATGACATTGCTTTCAGCCCTGGTATGTTTATTCTCTTAGCCTTCATTTTTATTATACATACAAGATTTTCCAAAATGATTTCCAGTGACAGTGTAGGGGTTTAAGTTCTGAACTTGTTTTTTTTTTAGCACTTGCTTAGAGATAAGATTTTCCATTTAGGTCTCCAGATAAGACACTGTGTTTTTCATGAAAATGAAAGAGGCAGACTTACATTGTATGGTCTACGTGTTGTGTTACAGACAGCAGACATACCTTCAGTGTTGGAGAAGACGGATCATTGAAAGTCGTTGATGTGCAGACAGGCATGCTGATATCATCTGTGGCTTCAGAGGAGCCGCAGAGGTAAGTCTGATAGTAACGTATGGCCTGTGTTTCTAAATCGTAATGTTCTTACATAATTATGAATTATAGATTAATTCATTACCCACCACAACTTAGCAAAGCCCAAGATCCTAGTGACTCCCTTCAGCTGTTTTTTATTTCCAAATTTACCCTTTTACATGGTGTTTTACCAGGTGGGATTAAGTTCTCAATTTCTGGGCTTCTGTCATTACTTCTATAAACAGTTCAATTTGTAAGTGATATTGTGCCCTTCAGGACTCTGCAGTGCAGTCACTGTGAGCATAGGAGTCATAGCATTTACAAAACGTAAAGGAAACCTAAAGGATACACCCTCCTAATATTTATATCTTTCGAGATAATGTATTTATTGTTGTATTTCATCAGCCTATTATAATACATTGTCAAAGTATATATTAAATGATATCATATTATATGATATTATTATATAAGATGTGATCTGACCTGACCTGACTCTTGTATCTGGCAATCCTAACAGATGCTTCTGCTGGGATGGGAATACTGTTCTTTCTGGCAGCCAATCAGGGGAGCTGTTGATATGGGACCTTATGACTGGGAAAGTTACAAAGAAAATTCCTGGGCATTCAGGTATGAAGTTGAGCTTAACTCAGATAATACATAAACATCTGTATTGTTACTGCAAGGCTGAGAAAAGCAGGCATGGCATTTGTGCCTGTGCCAGTTATTTTGGTTGTTGTGTTACTCAAGATATACATGAGAATTGTATAGTCAATTGTTAAATTGTTTATTTTTTAAAGGTTATAAAGGTGTACTGGTGATTTTCTTACATGGCTTCTAAATATTTATTGTAGAGTGTTATAAATGTTCTTCCTTTGTAGAATGTAATAGATTTCAATTTTCTTTTCTAGGTGCTGTTACAGCTATGTGGATGAATGAACAGTGTAGTAGTATTATAACTGGAGGGGAAGACAAACAGATTGTTTTCTGGAAACCACAATATTAATGTGCTATGAAGTGCCTATGCTTCTGAAACACCCAGCTCTACAGCAGTGTCACAAAGAAAAGTGCAGTGTTTCCCAAAAATACAGAATATCCTATTTTCTTTGTCAGATCTACAAACTGACATTGCATTACATGGAATTACATACCAAAACTCAATTTTGAACAACAGTAGGATTTGTTTTCGTTTTTCCTATTTTTGTTAAATAATAAAAGGGTTTAATGCCCATTGCAGACACAATCCAAGATTTAGACAAGGAATAACTGATTTGACAACAATAATCCATAAGTATTTTGCACTAAAATGTTAATGTAAATGTTGGCATATGGATGCGATTTCTGTAGAAACTAGTTTTATTGTCTTTTGTGTTGTCAGGATATTTTTGGCAGTTTTAACTTGAAATGTGCCTTATTGCCTATCACAGAAAGCTCTAGGGCTGGATTAGTTTTAAAAATGCTTGATCATGAAGAAAAACATTTTTTGTATTATTATTTTTTCTATCTAAGCTAATTTTTTATGAAGATGCAGTGTGAGTCTGTCTTTGTTGGGAAATATTACGTTTGCTGAAACTTTTCTTAAAATGTAATAGGGAATAACATAACATCAGTCATGCTCTCACTATCGTTAAATAAAACCTATATTGATGTACAATTAGATGCATGGCAACCCACATATACACTTAGCAATCATGAGTACTGTACTAAGTAGGTGTTGATAGTTCATTAGCAGTGATTGAGTTCAACAACATCATGAGTCAAAGTCAAACTTGCCATACTATATTATGAATTGTTAATATGAAGATTGCTTTCCCTTTACCAGTTCCTAGCATCTAGAATGCATTATGTTCAAAGAAGAAAAATGCTTTCAAAAATAATTCAACATTTAACACTAGTGTATAATAGGAGATTTAGTGATTATTCAGGTTCCTATCAAAGCATGAAGGCCATTGCGAACATTCCAAACAATAAAAATCTATTCAAAATTCAATTTGTATTCTTTATCTTTTAAAAACTGTCATAGTAACTGTAAATTAGTTTAAGATTTCATGAGCATGTCACAGTATTCTATTGACAATCATAACATTTAGGAAATGTGAAGATACAATTCACTCCTTTGGCACATGTGTAGGTATGTTAAGAGCATGAATCTGTACATTCTATCATTGATCTTCATCCTGCATGTGTATTATATAACCTCTAATTTCTTAATATGAGAATATATTGAAATTAGACAAGTGTGTTGTGTTATATAAGTAAACATTAAAAAGCATTGAAAAGTATTTCAAAATTGCAATATTATCGTTTAAGTCTATGCAGATGTTTTAACCACATTGTGAATATGCCCTGCAGGTTTAGTAAAGATGCAGTAAAAACAATATAGGCATGTTAAATACTGGATTTATTCTGATGACCAACTAAGTCTTTATTCTGGAAAAGTATTTGAGTGTTATGTTTATTTGTGATGTATGCTTATGCCTACATGTGTTATGCCAAGTTTGTGAGAATTATGTTTCAAATCAGATGCTGTTTTGTTGTTTTAATACACATACAAATCTAGGGGGACTATTCCAAGTTTTCAATTTTGTCATTTTATCAACTTAATAAAGTATAACACATAAACAACATACATACATTGTTTTATTCTTTCATTTTTGTTTGAAGACTACTGAACAGATTGTGCTGTAAAATATTCTAAGGTACAGCAAAGTTTTCTACAACAGATGCATTTCTCCATGAGAGCCTGTGTGTCCTAACAGTCTGCAGTTTAACCTTATCTAGTGCATTCTTGTGTTGACCTTAGGCATGGGCTAAAGGGGCCCATGGTAAAGCATGCTCTCATCATGCATGGAGCTCATGGTATAGGGGTGTTCCACTATGACTGAATGAGAGGAGCACTATAAACTAGCAAACTGAGCAAAGGAGAACAGAAGAACAACAGGAAGAAGAGACACACCAGGCTGTCCACTGCTGACCAGACTGACCACAACTGCTCTCTGTGTGGAGCAGTGAGAGAAATCAGGTATTATCAGTTTCTTTCCTGTAACTCAACAGAGGCTTAATATTGTTTAAGAAATATAATAAAATTATATTTTTACAGTAATTCTGTCACAAGTGATTGCACACCTGTGACTTGACTGTGTCTTCCATCTTATTGAAGTAATAATAATTGGCCTATGAGTTTCAGTTAAACTTATGCTTGGTTTTCAGCCAATCTGCATATAAAAAAAAAAAATCATCTTACAGTGCCCATACCACCCAAGGAATATATATATATACACACACTGTATATATATAAACTCTGGATGTTAACTTGTAGAATATATATATATATATATATATATATAATTATATTATTCTGCAAGTTAACATCCTGAGTTTTACGTAAGCATGTATGCCATGCCAAATAGCAATTCTAACATTTGAAATAGTTTCTGAAGTCTCCTCAAAGAACATTAGGAAATGCACTACACTATGCTGAAAAGTGTATTTCAAATGTACCCATATAACACTGGTATACTTCCTCATATACTCAAGCTGATTATAGAAGCCTTTATTTTGTTCTGAAATACTTACCAAAATTAGTTCAAGATTTAAACACTGACTTAAAATATGTGGAAAGCACCAGAGAGACATACTGTTTCAAGGTGACTTTATTGAAATCGTTCACTTTTTACACTGTGATACCAACAGATAGTGTTAGTAAATGTCAACACTTGAGGTTCTGCTAGCAGAAAAATGTTATGCAAGTCAAATGCTCAAAAATACATTTTGCAGACATGCCAAATAAGAACCCTTTAAGTCATGAACAGTGTTACGTGTCGACAAGCCTCTTTAACTTTGGATTCTTCACCAATGTGGAATGAACACCAGATTGAAGCTAGGTGGCAGTCCGACCTCAGCTACACACCACAGCTAGTTTATGCCCACATTTTTGTTGCTACAGTAATGTTATTGTTGGAACATTTTTTACTTAGGAAAAAGTACACACAAATCGGAGAAAAACAAGTCACCATTTTTGGATTGCTGGTACAGCTCTAGCAAAGAAATCTGAATTATGATACAGAATTCCCATACTAAATTAGTGTAATTGTAAGGTGAATTTCACAATATATCACATATGAAATGAAATCAAGCACTTCTGAGAATAACGTAATCAGTAAATGCAAATATTTGTAGATTAAAATAGGGATGGGCTATTCTTGCTTGTCTTTTGGGTACCTTTCATTGTGCACGTTCTCCAAATTATGACTGTGACGTGTGTATGTATAATAGGTGGGATAACAGAAACCTCGAGGAGCCAAAGCCTATTAATACCAATTTTGTCAAACACCCTTTTTAGAAAATTAAGACAGAGCTATACTTGAAAACCAAAGACATACCCCCTTTGGGTCTTGAATACACGGCAAACAATCCTTCTTTTATGCAAACAGCTTTCAAGAAATTATGATTATGTAAACAGAAATAAATGAACTGCTGAAACAGTCAAGTACTGCAAGAAATATACGGATTGATACACACATAGCATAACATAACCATTTTCATGCAGTAGCTACAGAATGGTAAGTTTTACTCTTGAATATGATATGGCTTATTCAGTAGTAGTGGTTTGTGAGTTGCCTGATCAGCAAAAAGCAGGAAAGGCATTAGAAAATCCATCAGAAATCTTCTGTTCCCAATAATTCCTGCATCCCATTTAATACCTCCGGGATTGAGTGATCCATTAGACTTTTAACGATGCTTGAAGACATCCTGTAATAAAAGTCAAATTGTCAATATTGGCAGAACTTATCATTATATATGTTGAGTATGAATATTATAAACACATAGAAATCAAACAATACACACAGCTTCAAGTAATTGGATACTGCAGGCAGGGTATGGGAGTGGTGGTAATCAGCATCATTATTATTCAGCTTAATGGTCATGTTACTCTGAATAAAAACAGGCTTTTGGCAAAATGAGCAGGAATGCTGCAATGGGAATGGGAATGCTGGCACTCGACCTGCTAATGAAGTGTTTCTAATAGTCCAAGTCGTGAGAACCACATTCAGTGGAAACCTCAGGATAATTTAAATGATCAAAAACAGCAATCTTGCTTTCTAAGATAAAATCACAAAACTGCTTGTTTTATTCCCAGCTTTGAAATCCATCAGCAAGACCCCCACGTGACCAGCCTCTTGTGCTAGGAAGAACCAGTGAAGTCACTTAAAGGTTTCAAAATAGTGTTTTTGGAGGTACCATGGCCACACTGCTGGTTTGAAACTGACTAACTGGTCTGATTGTATTGCCATAAGAATGTGCTTCAGTAAGGAGTTTGAAAACCACTTCCAACACCTATGGGGGGACAGGTAGAGTTCCCATTTCCATTTTGTTTCTGCTTGTCACCTGTTCCCATTTCCATGGGCTCAATTTATTGTACATGAGAAGAGCAGCTTTCCTCCCAGTGTTTCTCTCTTTAACTTCAGGAGAATACATTTTCCAGAACACCTCTGTTTACCTTGTAGTAATGCTTCTAGTTCTTTTGTCTCTTAAAACAGTAATACTCTGGATTTTATTTTCATTCTTTTTCTGAATGCCTAAGGAATTTATCCAAATTAAGTAACATACTTACTTCTTCATCATATGCTGACAGATTAATGAAGGCATAACAGTTATTGTTATTACACTCCCAGATGAATTCAGTATATCAGTGATCTGAGTATCCTATGGAAAAATAAATCTGGATAGTTACGACATATTTACAAAATGCAGCATTGGTGAGTATTTAACAAAAACTTGCCCAGCTCTCTGTAATTACGGCAATATGAGGTGAATCCTTCTACAGTTTCAATATGATATAACAGTGATATACCATGTGCACTAAGCCATTATCTGTGGGGTTGCATCAGAAAGTCATATGATATAAAGCTATTTGGCTAATTGGTGGTGTGGAAAGCTCAGAGCACAAAGCAAATTGTATACAATATATCATTAAATATACAAAGATGGCAGATACACCTCCTTAGTTCATGAAGGAAAAGCTTGCTCAGAGTGAAATATATGCTTTATAACCTAGAGATTCGTTCAAATCTGAGTTGGAAACTCCCTGGTTGCAGAGCACATGACAGACTCATTGAGGTTATGTCAGCTTGTTGGATCCTCGGCTCAGTGCACACAAGCCAACCCTGCTACTGTGCAGGTGTCAGTAAGTGACAGTCCCTGTAAAACACAACATCCTGTGTGTGCCACAGTGCAAAATTAAGCAAGTGCATTGAGAGTTTGTCCTAATCTTTCCCTGGCTGAAGAGGAAAAATTATTCTGTAATTCGAAAGACAACTAGTGTACAAATATATATATATATATATACACTCACCTAAAGGATTATTAGGAACACCATACTAATACTGTGTTTGACCCCCTTTCGCCTTCAGAACTGCCTTAATTCTACGTGGCTGAAAGCATTCTTTAGAAATGTTGGCCCATATTGATAGGATAGCATCTTGCAGTTGATGGAGATTTGTGGGATGCACATCCAGGGCACGAAGCTCCCGTTCCACCACATCCCAAAGATGCTCTATTGGGTTGAGATCTGGTGACTGTGGGGGCCAGTTTAGTACAGTGAACTCATTGTCATGTTCAAGAAACCAATTTGAAATGATTCGACCTTTGTGACATGGTGCATTATCCTGCTGGAAGTAGCCATCAGAGGATGGATACATGGTGGTCATAAAGGGATGGATATGGTCAGAAACAATGCTCAGGTAGGCCGTGGCATTTAAACGATGCCCAATTGGCACTAAGGGGCCTAAAGTGTGCCAAGAAAACATCCCCCACACCATTACACCACCACCACCAGCCTGCACAGTGGTAACAAGGCATGATGGATCCATGCTCTCATTCTGTTTACGCCAAATTCTGACTCTACCATCTGAATGTCTCAACAGAAATCGAGACTCATCAGACCAGGCAACATTTTTCCAGTCTTCAACTGTCCAATTTTGGTGAGCTTGTGCAAATTGTAGCCTCTTTTTCCTATTTGTAGTGGAGATGAGTGGTACCCGGTGGGGTCTTCTGCTGTTGTAGCCCATCCGCCTCAAGGTTGTACGTGTTGTGGCTTCACAAATGCTTTGCTGCATACCTCGGTTGTAACGAGTGGTTATTTCAGTCAAAGTTGCTCTTCTATCAGCTTGAATCAGTCGGCCCATTCTCCTCTGACCTCTAGCATCAACAAGGCATTTTCGCCCACAGGACTGCCGCATACTGGATGTTTTTCCCTTTTCACACCATTCTTTGTAAACCCTAGAAATGGTTGTGTGTGAAAATCCCAGTAACTGAGCAGATTGTGAAATACTCAGACCGGCCCGTGTGGCACCAACAACCATGCCACGCTCAAAATTGCTTAAATCACCTTTCCTTCCCATTCAGACATTCAGTTTGGAGTTCAGGAGATTGTCTTGACCAGGACCACACCCCTAAATGCATTGAAGCAACTGCCATGTGATTGGTTGGTTAGATAATTGCATTAATGAGAAATTAAACAGGTGTTCCTAATAATCCTTTAGGTGAGTGTATATATATATATATATATATATATATATATATATATATATATAATCAGGATTAACTGTAGTGTACACAAATAAAATATTGAAAAGAAAAACAAAAAGGTTACATTAATACAAAACTTTATGTGTTATGGGTGTTTTTGGATGAAGGCCAATATATTGTAGCCCACAACCAGTACACAAAGCAGCCTTGCAATTAAGTTGAACAGCTTGCTAATTACCTTTAGTCCAATGACATTCTGGCCATTCACCTCACAAATGTGGTGATCAGTGAGAAGCCCATTTCGGGCCGCAGAGCTGTCCTTAACAATGAAGGTTATCTTTCCCTTCTTGAAAACAAAGCCCAGTTGTCCGTTGCAATCTTTGTGCATAACAACAGTACGCTCAAAAGGTCTGCCAGAGAGGTGAGAAGAAGGGTTAGAGATTATATTAATATTTAAGCAGCGTAACTTGCAGGGTCACATTAATAATTCAAACTGGGAACCTTACCTGTCCCTGACAACGACAGCAATCCTTTCCGCAGGAACGTTTTTGAGCACCGCATGGGCCTTGTCAGTGCTCCAGCCGGCACAGTTCTCCCCATTGATCTGAAGCAGCTGATCTCCGAAACGCAACCCGGCCAAGGCGGCTGGAGTGTTCGCTTGGACAAGCTGAACGAACACACCCTATGCAGCATTGAACACACACAGGAAAGTCAACATCATATTTAAGTAATTAAACATACTTATGTAGCTATTCTGCTTGGACTATCTTTTAAGTTTTAATAAAAACAGATAATGGCAACTGGTATGTTTGTATCTATTAGCCTAGCTGTTAGTAGTTATAAAGTGTAGTTCACTGAAATAAAGTTTAGAAATATATGATAGAAAAATCCACCCATGTCTTTGCTGTGGTCATTATCACTACTTTCAAATAAAATAAATAAAAACCTCCTAGGAAATAACTACAGATGAAAGAAGGATATTAAATTAAACTATATATATATATATATATATATATATATATATATATATATCAGAATAACACAACCAATGCAAGACAGACATGTATAATGTATTTAAAATGTATCAACATACAATATAAAAAGGTTAATAAATTAATTAATTTAACAGTTCATTGCTGAAGTATGGAGGTCTGTCCAATTTATTTGGGTAATTTAATAGTGTTGTATGTTTCTGTGGTGATAGAAAGACTCAGTTGACTTACATTATCCACTGATTTGAGGCGCATTCCTATCTTTCCTTCCATGTCTTTGCACAAGATCACCTCTCTGATTCCCTGTTTGATTTCTGCTCTGAGGACTCCCACATTATTCCCTGTAATTGGGGCTGTCATGTAATTTAGAGCAGATGGCTTTGGAACTATTTGCTTCAGGAAAAATAGAATACATTCATATTATTATTATTATAATAATAGATTATAGTTTTGTGCATCAATTCAATTCTTCTATAAACTTATTTTGGGGCCTAAGATGAATAGTATTACCAGGGCCAGCACTCCCATTAAGCAAGATTAGGCAGCCGCCTATTGCGGCACTTGAATCTGAGGCTGCCTTCCTCTGGCGCCCCAGCCACCAGCTCATAGTGTAGCTGCAGTTCCCACCCTCACCCGATTCCCGCTTCTCCCGTAGTTCACTCCCACTGTCCTTGGTAGCTATGGTGATGTGTGTATTTATATGGGATTATCCAACGAAGATGTGTGTGTTGATATGGGATTATAAAACAGTTGAGCTTACATTTTTCTGCGTCGGTAGAGCCTCTGTCTGGGTGGCAAGGTAACTTTTAAAGTGCCATGCTTGATGCTTAGATTCATAAGGATTTCTATGATGTAATTATTTTCAAACAGCGTTGCAAACAAGACTCTAATAAATATGTGTGTGTGTGGGGGGGGGGGCAGTATTTTTTTAGGGCATCAGAACGTCCAGGCTGGCCCTGAGTATTACTCAATTTGAATGTGCTTTGAGGCAGATGAACTAGGACAATATTTCTCAGATCTTATGTTTTCATTCCAAACTAACATTAACTGCTGCTGGTTTAACTGTTTGAATGTGTTATTTTTCCAGTCCTTGGTTTCAGAAATACTACACTGAATGTGTGTTGTTGCCAAAAACACGGAGCAATCACAATTCTTTTTAGTCTGTCCAACTTGTTAAAACTGTTCCCCGTGTAAACATGTCTAAACAACTCTTAAGAGGTTATAAATTAACAATGCAGACACATTCATTATATTGAATGAGGAGAGAGGAGTTCTGAAACCTAGGACTTGACACAGGTTTAATGCAGTGTTCAAATGGCAAATTATGTTATTAAGAGCTGAAATTAGTTTTAATAAGGGTCTTATAAAGCGAATATTTAAATTAAAGGATTGCCTTACAGAAGTCCTTCTGAAGCAAAGCTGAGAACCTTTGCATTAAATCTGGTTCAACAGTCATGTTTAAGCAAAATCCCACCCAGCCATTTCAGTTCAAGTCATATTTTCTCCATATCTGCACATAATTGTTACCATGGCTCATATCATAAATAATATATATTGGATCTTCCTTTTAAGAAGTTAAGCTTTAAGACATAAATCCCAAACTCGGTTTCTGCAGTGCCTTCTACTTTTATTTCCATTCAGTTTTATTTTGTATATAAGAAATATTTAATATCGCTATTTAAAATAATAATTTGAATCAAGGTGCACTACATATAAAATAATTTGCAGCCTTGAGAAATCAATCAAAATCTAAGTTAATCAGTTAATTAGACCAAATAAGTAACTGAAAACTGGGTTGGGAAAAAATCCAGAGGACATTGTGGCCATCCAAGAACTGAGTTTAAGACCCTTGATAACAGACCAATAAGCTTGATTGTTAAAATAGCTTTTGTATACCTAAAGTTGTGGTTACTATTCTATTTTGGGACACATTTAATTAGTATGCAGTCTGAGTGCCCACGAAGTAGCACAAGCAATCGTGAAAGTACAAACATACCCCAGAAGTTTCTTCAATGGGAACGACAGCAGAACACTGGCGTAGGGCATCGTCACTGAGATTTAGACCCATGAATTCTGAGAGTTCTGGATAAAGCTTGGGATAGAGTGCTGGTACAACATAAAACCGCAGATGTCATTTTAATAAAACTGGTGGCCATAAAAATCAAATAGATTACATAGCAAACAATATCCTAATTCTTAAATATATTCATTTTCACAGATTGTGATTAGCCAGTGTCTCAGTAGGCACTATGGAACAAATAATGTTGTGAATTCACATTGTTATATCAATTTCACTACACAATCATATGAATATAATAAAAAAAAGTAAATGGTTACTAAGGGGAAAACTGGATGAATCCGTGTTCTAATTCTGTGTGCACATGGAAATGTAGAGTATTGTCATGACAACTGCTGATAAGCCTTGTACATTTGAATCCATGTTAAATTAGAAATCTGGGATACTTTCCAATATAAACAAGCACTTTTGTTGATTGTATACTGAAAAAAAACACACAAAAAACAGCATTTTCTGACAAGGCAGTGCAAACATCATGCCATGTTGTAAAGAATACATTTGTTTAGCACTACTGACTGAGATTTATGACAAATTACTAAGATGTAGCTTACCATTGCCTGCTTCAATGGAACTCGGATTCGATGATTCTGGCAGTGCCGCAACCAACGATGAGTTTCGTGCATAAGTGCTTTGAGCCTAATATATGTAAATATTTATATATATATATATATATATATATATATATATATATATATATATACACACCCAGTGCCTTTCAAAAGTATTCAGACCCTTCCGATCGTATTTTATGAAGTTACAAAATGATGCATACACGTTTTTTTTTTTCATATTTTATTCAAAACTAAAACAAAAATTTGGCAGCAATTACATCTGTGAGTATTTTTGGGTACATCTCTACCAACTTTGCACACAGGCTAGGTATAATGTTTGCCCATTCTTCTTGGCAGATTTGCTCAGGCACTTTTTAGTTGATGGGGATTGCTTAAGGACAGCAGATTCCACAGATTCTCAATAGGATTCAAGTCAGGACTTTGACTGGGCCACTCAAAGACATCCACTTTATTTTTCTTTAGCCTCTCCAGTGTAGCTTTGGCCTTGTTCTTTGGATCATTGTCCTGCTGAACGGTGAATTTTCACTCAATATGAAGTCTTTAGCAGACTGTTACAGGTCTTCCTCAAGTTTTTGCCTGTACATTCTCCATCAATTTTTCCTTCAATCCAAACAAGCTTTCCAGTCCCTGTTTAGGAGAAGCATCCCCATAGTATGATGCTGCCACCACCAGGCTTTAGGGGGTTTACTGACATGTAGGATTTGTGCCAAATGTAACACTTGGCATTCAGGTGTCCAAAATTTTCATTCTTATCTTGTCTGACCACAACAATTTTTGCCACATATTTACAGGATCACTCAGGTGCTTTGTTGCGACTCCATGTGGGCTTTAAGATGGCTTACTTTTTGTAATGGCTTCCTTCTTGCCACCCTGGCAATACAGGCCTGTTTTGTGAAGTGCTCTGGATATTGTTGACTGATGCACATTTTTTCCCATCTCAGCCATTGAACACTGTAGCTCTTTTAAATTTGTCACAGGGCTCCCAGTGGAATCCCTCACATTTCCTCCTTGGAAAGCTGCTCAGTTTGGAGGGACAGACTGGTCTAGGCAGTGTCTGGGTGGTACAGTGCACCTTCCAAATCTTGATGATTGAGTACACTGTGCTCACTAGGATATTTAGAGACTTTGATATGTCAAATATGATATGATATTCTCCTGGCCTGTGATTTTCAATGACTTTATCCCTGACTTGATTGAGTTTTTGCATCAAATTCACTACCTGACCAAGAAGCCTCACAGAGACAGGCATTTTTATTCTGAAATCATGAGAACCACTATTATTGCACACAGACAGAGGCCATTCAACTAATCATGTGGTTTGATAAGGTCATTCTGTGCACCTGAATTAATTTAGATTTGCCACAAGAAAGGTTTGAATACTATGCAATCATGACTTTTCCATGTTAGTTTCATATTCATTCTCCATTTACTTCTTTATTTTTGTTTTGTTTTCTTTGAATGTGTGGAGTAAGATGTGTATGTACAACCTTTAAAGTAATAAAATGTGAAAGGTGTAAGAGGGTCTGACTGGTTTTGCAAGGCACTGTGTGTGTATATATGTATATACATATATAGGAGGGAGATAAAAATCTTTGAAGAATTACATCATCAAGGAAATCAGACACAAACTACACAGGTCAAAATATATCTTAAAACTTTTTACTGTGCTGTTTCTGAAACTGTATAAAGAAGCAGCACATGGTGAATATGTACATTACCAATAATTGCACAAGTTTTTATTAAAACTTCAAATAACATATGACTCACCTGCATGAACTTATCCACCTTCATGTCTTCCAATGATGGGTACAAAGACATGGCTGTTCTTTCTAAAATCAAATAATAAAATAAACATGTTTAGGCCAAATGTTAAAAAGATTAGATTAATGTTTTGTTCACACAATTCACACAATTTGTACTTCTACTGTGCCTTCTCTGCACTGGCTACTGATTAGAACAAAACATGTGCACAAGTATGCTGAACCAAATGCTCCTTTTAAACAGTTTCACTCTTAGTTTAACTAACATACTAACATATTTACAGATACTTGTGATGGCTTAATTTGATGTGCCGGTTTACTGTAGTTCGGCCATGCTATTCTGTTGTTGTCTCTGCCTATAATGTTGTACACGTGTTTGTGTCCTGCTGTTTTGTTTTTATTGTCTGCTGCTAGGTCTATGTATCTAGGTGTAGTGTCATGGTATCTCTCTATGTGATTGGTTATAACGTTTCTTGTTGTGTACTGTGTTGTTTGTCTTTTTTATTTAATCCCAATACCCATTCCCTACAGGAAACACGTTTTACCTCCTGCCAGAAGTAAGAATTTGTTCTTAATGAACTTGCCTGGTAAAATAAAGGTAGAATAAAAATGAATATATATATATATATATATATATATATATATATATATATATATATATATATATATATATATATGCTCTTCCTAAATTAATATGTAGCTGAATATTTACACTTACACTTATAGTTTGCCCCCTGTTCTTCTGGACAAAAACTTTTCTTACCCCGGCTGTGTCCAAAAGCATTTCTTGTTTTGATTTAATTCAACCACAAAACAACTTTGGTGTATTGAAGCCTATTGTTTTTGGACGTAAATACATTAATAAACTAGGAACAACTGAGAGAAATTCATAAATCCATGTTCACTATCGAAGTCTGAAACCTGCGGATGTGGTGTTCATTCTGAAAGCTGAAAACCTCATGCATTGTTATAGTTTGACAATCTTCATTGTTCCACTACCACAGGGTAGGCTAATTACTAGCCCTGTGAGACAGCTTTGTTATCTAGAAACACTTCCTTTGTTCTGCAGCTGCTTAAATGTTTAAGTGCAATATTGCTTAAAAGATCTGCTTCAAGATTTCTGTTTATCTGTTCAATATTGTAGATAGTTTATATCCACACCAAGTATGTTCTAATGTGGATCTCATCAGTGGTTTCAAGTCTTTAACATGCATTTTGTGTTTTACGTTAGGTTGATGAAATGTTGCCTTATCATATGACATGTATTGACATACTGTATAAACGTCTCCTGCAACATAGACAATTACTCACAAAATAAATAATTTAGAATTTTTATTTCACTTGTAACAATTAAAACACTGACTTGCATATTACTACGAATTACTATGACTTACTTATCATTACTTTTCTTTTCTGCAACTTTACTTGGATTGACTTATTCTATCAGGATTGCTTAAAGTAACTGGATAACTTGAATTTCTTATCAGCTATTAATTAAAATGACTTGTGGAGTGCATTGTTGTTGTTGTTTTTAAGTAGATTAATTTATTATATAAAACAATAACAAGTATTTGTTTTGTTACCTGAAAATAAGAAATACATTTACTTATTAAATGACTAGCAATTGCTACCAAATATTGTGCATTGCTATACTCTATTTATTTATTTTACTAATTGTGAGTATTGGTATGTGTTAATTTAAGAACAAACAAGTTTATTATTATTATTATTATTATTATTATTATTATTGAGTGATGGTAGTTGATCCCTTTGGAAGAGTTGGCTACAAAGCAAAGGTAAAAGAAAACTGAATAGCTTCGTGTCGTTTTCGGTGTGCTAGTAGGCCTACTAAATAAAGTATGAAGTAATGTCCTGTTAAAAATAACGAGACAGATAATATGTCTTTCGACAAATGACCCTGCAACTTACTGAGGCCTTTTAAACGTCATGGCACAAAGTAATTGTGAAGAAAAACAAATAAATATATACCATCAGTATCACCAACACATTGGAATGGTTGGTGTTTTATTTATTCCATTACATTGAATTATTTCTGAATATATGAGAGTAAACATTTCAATGTGTTGCTAAAAACAATAGCAAAAAGGTCAGCTATATATAATCTATTGGCTACTTCTTTAAAGCAGAATGAGTACAAATGCACGAATGTAATTTCACGACATGCACAAATATACCAATATCCTTTTTGCGGTCCTTTTGTTTTATGTTTGCATTTATATCCATTCCACATTTCTGTCACTCACACACACACACACACACTATATATATATATATATATATATATATATATATATATATATATATATATATATATATATATATATATATATACTGAACGCTGTTGTTAAATATTTTTAGATTATTATTTTTTTAACCGTAATCAATGGACCAATTTCTAAATAAACACATTCGCTGTGCACTCACCTTAAAATGGCTAAATATGGCTTCAATCCGTAAATATATACCTGCACGTACAGATTTTCTCTGGTGGTACCCACTCTAACACTGCTACTTGCAGCTTGTTTTTCCGGTCTGGAAAGACCAGGGGAAACATATAAATAAATAAATATATCTCAGCGCAACTGCGCACAGCCCTGCTCTCTCACACAAGCAGGGCTGCTCACAGGATCCGGTCACATTCCTCAGCAAGAGCAAAGTCTCCTTTTAATTGCACCCCAAGCATGATGTCTTGTGTTTGTTTATGGCAAATGCATTTATATGAAGGTGTAAAAGTCGCCAAAAAAATGACTTTTACAAAAAGTAAGGCATATGGGAAACTACAATAAGATAGGGGTACTCAAACTACTCATTTTAATTCATGGAGCACTGACAAAAGTGTATACAGATCTGCCAAGCTGCTGGAATCTGACAAATACATATGGTACACTTCACAATATTTATTTAAATAAATAACAGTTTCAAAAGAATTGTTTCAATATATTCAACAACTGCAACAATATATTCAACATCTTCAGTCACAATTACAACAATATTGCAGTAAGAATCAACCTTAAGTAAAATATTTAAAAAACTGAAATGTCGGAGGACCTGCCATTGCACAAATTGTTCATATCAGATTTTGAAAGAGTTGTTCTCATAGATGATGTTTATCATGGATGTTGGATAACCTACTAGTTTCTACTAAGATTTTCCAAGAAATTAAAAAAATAAAATATATCAAGGAACCCTTTCTATTATATGCTGCACATTTTTTTAGCCTAGTAGCAGAGAACAGAAGCTAATATAACCATGTGCTTAAAACATTATGTTGTTTTGGGTGCATATGAAGACAACTGACATGCATTGACATCTATATCCTGGTATATGGTTAATCTGTTTATTCATTTACTGTACATAAAAAAAAATATCATAATCTAGAGCAAGTAGATGAAGCAAATGATACCAACAGAGATGAAGTGGGTGACCGGTTGAAATATATATCTCAGAATAATTGTTGATCTAGTGGGGGAGATAGTGATGACCACATCCGTGCAATACTTTATCAAGATTAATCTGATTTAATTGCTGCACCAGAATATAAAATATTTAACCCATGTTAAATAGTGGTATAACATTCTGTACATTTAAAATAAACATTTCTGAAAATACTATACATTTTTAATAACATCCATTCATTTAATGTTCTCTTCTTCTTGTTTAAATGCTACCCTGATTTATAATACAAAATAAGGTAACTGAACTTGTACTTTCACTTTAGAAAGTCAGCTTTTAGTTTATACCTCATAACAACATCATGTATCGGTGGTAGGATTCCAAGACCAGCCCGAGAACAGTCTAGAGCAACAGGAGGGTTATAAACATCTTGTAATTCCATGTCATAATAGCAAATAACTAAAGCCAAAAACTGTTTAATTTCATTCACTGCAAAAAAGCGTCCTGGGCATTCACTAACACCAGATCCAAATGGCATGAGGAAGGTTTTCAGTTTTCTACCATTTTTGTAGAAACATGTCTTCTTTTTTCCATTGTCATCCAAAAATCTATTGAATTTAAATTCCTGAGGAGAAAGCATTAATGGAATTACTGCAAGTTAATGTATCCTCCACTACTTAGTTGTAATGGCTAATCTCAGTTTCCTGGTTGGTTCATGCATTTTGACTATGAACGTTATCTATATTTGGAAGGAATTTCAAATATTTCTCACACATTCGATTTGAACTTCACTTGAAAGCAGACAGAAAATATATTTTTACAGGCCACATGCACTGTCTGATAGTGTCCAGTGACACTAACACTTTGCTTTACTTCAAAATACTTATTCCTAGAGAGATTCTGGTCATTTACATAGTACAAGAAATTAAAATGTGCTTCAGAATGATGAAAAAGTATGGAGAGATATGGGGAGCAAACAAACAATCTCTCTCTCTCACACACACACACACACACTATTGGGGGAGCATATGGTCTTTAAAGATTAAAATAATGTGTATAGCAACAGTTGGACAAAATACATTTAAATCAATGATATTCAGCAGGTTTTGGTATTGGTTGGGACATGAAAATTATATTAAGGAAATTAAAATCTCTGGCAGAATATTAAATGTACTGTAATTCTAAAAATCAAAGCAAAAAAATAGAAACACTATAATCTAATCTATCACACCTAAAGCTACATTTGAAATATTGACTTATGGACGACTTTTTATCATTCTAACATTGTACAGGTCATTCAGAATAGTTGGTAGACTTCCTGTAGATATGGCTTATTGCGACATACCATGGGGTCTTCATAGATTTCTGGATCCATGTGCACCATCTGAGGAAACATGGCAATGCGATCTCCTTTGCGAATGGCTGCATTTTTACCAGAATCCAAGTTCAAAGTAAAGTTTTCACGTGCAACCCGGATCATCATTGATGCACTGGAAAGCCGCAAAGCTTCATCTATTATACTGCCTAAAATATGCAGAACAACAACATAATAAAAGAACATTACATTGCAAGTGTTTATTCTCAGGTGAATTTTATGCACCCAAGTGTTTTTAGGCAATGCACAGGTTTAAGAAGTTATTGTACAACATTTAGAAACCTTTACAATATGTACCTTTAATTGAACAGCAGAATTTTGAGTCAACTTTTCTATAATATACTAATGATGGGAATAATAGCTCTACTGATTAAATGTTTAATTTATGGCATTTTTTTTTAAATTCAGTATATACAACCCAGATTGTGAACTGGTGTGAGTGATTAATTGGCAGCCAGGTCTAAACCGTCAAACCCCCAAAAAGAGCCAAGCAGACTGCCAACACAGAATTTATGCGTATAGTTATCTTTCAAGTCGGAAGCACTGCCCAAGGGGAAGGGTTTCTGCGCACTTCCGTAGGAACCCGATTGAAACATCAAAGCTGCCATTGGCTCCTGTGCACATCACTCAGAACAGGTCCCTTCCCACTTCCTGTTCGATAAAACGTGACGTCAGCGCAGGTCCATCCTCTTTTGCCTCTTCGCTGGACTCGAGAATGTGAGCTCTCTGTGTCTGTGTTTGTAATAAACATTCAAACTGCGTATTTCGGCTGGCTGGCTTCACTTCATAGTGTTGTTCACCACCGTTTTCGCTACACATCGTCTCTGTCTCGTGTGTTTAGTTAGTATTGATAGATAATCCCGATTCTGTCCCATCTGCGCACCGGAGGTCCAGCTGCGCTTTCGGTTTCAATTTCATTCACAAGAAGAGCCTTTTAAAAAATAATAGTTGTGTTTATATAGTGCTACATATATTTCAGCTGCTTGCTGTGTTGGTTTTTTGTCCACAGGTCTTTTTCCTCCACAGCAGGAGCGCTAGCAGCAGCAGTAAAATCCGAGGCCTCGATGTGTCGTAAGAGATCTCGTCCGCGTGAGGTGCTCCTCCACCGGCTTGCAGGTGCGGCTGTAGGAGATCTCACTCTCTCAGTCCGCTGAGAACGAGCTCTGCTTAGCCTCCTTGTCCATGTGTACAGGCCTCAGTTTTTGAACCCGCTACAGCTGGTGGTCTACTACCCTTGGCCCCCTCAGACCCTGGACTCCGCGTCACCCGGTGTCCCTGGGAAAACCCCAGCACACACGGTGTGGTTAAGCCTACGGGCCTACGCAGCGCCTGTATCCAGCACCTGGTGCTCAGCATACACAGTGTTCTGTCTGGCAACAGCAAGGTTGCGTTTGGTTGATGTTAGTGCCCCCGTGTACATAAACGTTGCCGGGTGGAGACGCACTTACAGCGGCGGGCCCCGATAGGCGCTCCACTTGTCGCAGCGGCATTTCACTGTTCACGTGCGTGTGCGCTCGGCGATGAGCTTGTGATACAACAACTGTGGAGCCGGTCCAGGAGAGCGGACATGGATCTCTTTGCCTCAGCAGAGTCCACACACTGCTCACTATGGTTCTCCGTCCAGGACCGCTCAGGAACCCTAGGGATCAACATGCTAGCCCACACATGGCCGCGCTGTCTTCTTTACGTGTTCCCACCGGTGGTCCTGGAGAAGGTCAGGAGGGAACAAGCGACAGTTCTGCTGATAGCCCCACGGTGGCCTCACAGATTCTGGTTCGCAGACCTGATCGCCCTCCTCCACAGAGAGCCTTGGCAGCTCCCAGTGAGAGCGGACTTGTTGTCCCAGGTGCAGGGCATGCTTTGGAACCCCAGTCCGGGCCTCCTCCAGCTCTGATGGCGAGCCCCCTGAGTCTCATTTCTTCCCTGTGCAGTTGTTAAAGGGAGCTCAACGTCTGCGGCCTCCTCGCACCCCTTCACTGCCTGCATGGTGTCTTGGACGCACTTTCCCAAGCCCCATCTGAGCCACTAAACTCAGCTGAGCTGAAGCTGGTGTCACTTAATTTGAACCATGTCTTCCCTTCCACCGGACTATGCCTTCCAGTCGAGCACCCACGTGAGCTGCTCCTGTACTTGCTGACAGCCCTGTCGATGTGTTCCCAGGGTCTGTCATGCGGCCTACAGGTATGTTGCCTTACAAGGCCACCCTGTATATAGTCTGTTCATTATGCATTGTGTTGTGGTGGTGCATGCATCTGGCCTGTACCCTACTCTGTATATATATATATATATATATATATATATATATATATATATATATATATATATATATATATATATATATTATGTATTTAACAGCAGGACTGTGGCTCCGTTCTGACCTGTGTAGAATGTAGCTCACTGCCGCTGTTCCCTACTGATGGCGCTCGAATTTCACTGCCTCGCTGTGTACATAGTTCCTTGGTCAGCAGGTCTGTGGCCCGCTCTGGCTGTGTGCCACAGAGCAAGAGTCCGCTGCTACTGTCCTCAGTGGTAAGCACTTGAGCAGGATCTCATGTTCCGCTGTGTATATAGTTCATTTGTCAGCACAGTAGAGTTAATGTTGCCCTGCGTTAGCCAGTCTAACCAGCAGGCGTCAACTGCTCCTGTGTTCCATGGGTGGTGCATGAGTTCGTTCCTGCGCCCCGCGGTGTACATAGTGCTGTTGTACGAAATCTACAGTACATTGTCAGCACAGTGGAGCTCTTCCACTCTGTACTATTCAGTTGAGTTGGATGCTCCTGTGCTGCCACACAATATATATTGTTGTTCATTTGTACAACATTGTAGAGCTGGTGTGGCCTCGCTCCTAGCTGGGCTAGTGGAACAAGCGGCCAATGCTCCCATGTTATGCGGAGAGTGCATGAACGGTTTCCTGCACACCGCAATGTTATGTTTTGATTGTCATGATAGAGCCTGCTGTTGTCCTGTATTAGCTGCGCTAATAGGTGACAACTGGTGTTACGTGGTGGTGCATGATCTGCTTCCTGCACCCCCCGATGTGTATAGATGTTATGACAGCACAGTGGAGCTGGATGCTCTGTACCATTCAGTGAACGTGATTTCTCCTGTGCTGCGCTGAGGCAGCATGAATGTTCCTGCTGCCATGCTGTATACCCTGTTATATCCAGCTGTGCCTACTCAGTTGACTAGCCAGCTGCGTGTTATTCAGTGGTCTGTGGCCCCTGTAGCCCTGCTTTGTAAATGCTGATTGCAGACAGTCCCCAGTACGGTTCTCACTGCTGGACAGCCCAGTTTGGCCCCAAGGGGCCTCTGTGGCTCCTGTCTGGAGTTGTGTGACCCCTAGCGGTCACCTCGGGGCAAGCTTACCAGCTGGGATGGCTCTGCAGGGAAGGGCTGAAATCGACGATGATGGATTTGAGTGGAGGAGCCACAGCTCTGCCTATAGAAGGGTGGGTCGACAGGATTGCTGGTTCAGATTGGAGAATTAAGTTCCAGGAACTGTCAATCATCATAAATGGCAAGATGTCCATTGCAATGGATTGCAGGGGCTAGAAGCAGGTGTTCAGATTGAGAAGCATGGCATAAGAAAGGGCAAAGGTCTAGTCCAGGTAAGATGATCCACAAGATCCATGCTTGTTTGTGAGTGTAGTGCAGAAAGATATAAAGCAAGGAATTCTACGTTGGTGGTGCTATGGATTTTATTTTATTTGTATTTTTTAATCCTTATGTTGCATAAAAATGAATGCTTATGGATTGTTTTATATATATTAAAACTCACCTAAGGTTGACATACGATCCAGTTGTTCTTTAGAAAGTTTCAGTGGTTTCTTAATATCTTCTGCTGTTTGATCAGATTCCTGAAGGACTTTCTCTACTTCACTTTGGGCCGCTTCCCGGGCTTCAGCTGACCTTCAGTTTATATATAAAAAGTTATCTTTAAATGCCTCTTGTAGAACAACAGCTCTATTGAAACAGAAGAACTAAACACTATAAACAGAGTGTAAGCATAAGCAAGTTTATGGAGTTTATGTTTATGGAGAACAATATTGCTAACAAATAATACAATCATTAAATACACCATGTACCTGTAGGAACTACATGTACTTGGGTTACTGTTAACATTATAGAAGATTTGTTACATGTTGTGCTATCCATTGATGCTGGCAGTACACACTCTCTCAAAACATACCAATCCTAGCACAGTGTGCCCTACACAGAAACCAATAGCCATTGTATCAGCCCTGATCCCTGCAAAATTGCTCTAAATATGTTTTAACTACTATATCCATTCTGTCCTATGCCTCTGGTTTACTGGTGTATAATTTAAACTATTAGTTTACCTCACTACATTGCATCAAACTATTCCTATATAAATAAATATTGATGCTACCACACATAAACGATTCAATGTATGTAGCCAGAAATTACCTTATACTCTGGTCTGGTCTATTGTTTACCTATTATTTATAAGATTATGAGGACAAGATTAAGTGTAAACAACCAAATCAGTTTTACCTGAGAGTGTAATACAGGCTCCAGAATGCTGCAGGTAGGGTATTAGCTTGAGATGCCCAAAGCATAACTACATGCGTTCTTGCTTTTCCCAGCTCATCAAGAAATGCCATTTGATCAAAACAGTTCATTCTCTGCTCGATCAGAGCTGACAGACACTTGTTCTTTTTCAGATATTTGTGTTGAAGCCTTTCAGTTAGGGCTTCTCTGGCTGCATGTGCTTTCTTCAGAAGGTAGATAGGAAATCCTGCAGCTATTTCAGGGAAAGCTTCATCAAACACATTGAAATATTTTATGGCTTTGGACATTGGCTCCCCGTTATTGTCTCCTGTGGCATTTTCCTCTTTTCCAAACAATGTCCGATAGCCAGCTTCAAACATTATTCGAGATGCAAAGCTCTGAAGCCCTTCTGTTGTCCACTCTGATGGCTTACCTCTCAGCAAGACAATTTGCAAGTTCTCCATCATGCTTGAGGTCAAACCATGCAGAGCTGGCCCTTGAAGCGTCTGACGGAATAAAGAATGTACTTTGTCGTAATTTCCATTGTAAAGGGGGTCACTAAAATCAGCATGACCAAAAACCTAAAAAAGAAAAACATTGAAGCTCATGTAGTAGCTCATAAGTGTATGAGAAGAAGAATAGAACAATTTAAGTTTAAGAAACTCATATGCATATCTCTGTAAGGCACCATTTGGGTGAAGTAAGTTAAGTCTGTTCAAAAAATGTATTTGCACATTGTTAGAGGTCCATTACCGATATTTTTACAGTTGAAATTAGTCTTTATAAATACGTGACTGTACTTCATATTGGTTAAAATAACAACAAGGAAGAAAGGTTGGTATCACAGCCTACTAATGCTGAAACGAACAAGGAATCCTGTGCTGCCACTGTAACAGTGCTCTGTTGCCATGGCAAATAATTTGGTTAGAGGTGATGGGAGTTACACTAGCCTTTGTGCCGGCTGATCATTTATTTTGAAGGACATGAAAAGAACAAACATGCTGACTTTCAATGCACCATTTCACACAATCTCTGTACAAGTTCTGTATGTAGTTTTACAATTGCAGGTATGGTTGTTCAGATGTGCAATTAAACCCATTATATTTTTCCACATTACCTTCTTTGAGATGTCAATAGCAAACTTCTGAAAATCAAGGTATTTCCCTTGCCGATATACAGCACTGTATGAAAATGGGTCCATTATGAAAGTGAAGTAACTGCCAGCCATTTTGCAAGTAAAAGTGTCTCCATATTTCCTTTGTTTTCGTCTGAGGAATTCCAGGGGATTTTTTCTAAATTCAAGGGCAATTCCAAGAAAAGGAATCCATCCATTTTCAAGTGGAGGTTCATCATCTTGCCTGTAGAGAAAACGTTAGACACTGGAACCATTTCACATTACAAATCTAAAATTAAGTGTCAGTGTAAGTAAAATTACTAAGTTACTGCTTCGAACAATAACATCTGGTTATAGTTATAATCACATGCAAAGGTCTGTAGCCAGTAAGTCTACTGTAAAACTTTTTTCTTCTTAGTTCTACCACAGAAAACATTTTCTTTGTATAAGTTGGGAATTGTATAAGTTGGGAATCAGTAAGTAGCTAAATGAAAATCATGATTCTGGATATAAATTCACACAGACGATAAACTGTGAATGGGAATCTGCAATGACAATTGGTATTTTGTTTCCTGGCATGGGTAGACTTGAAGTCAGCAAAGATTTATACATCTCAATGCCTGTGTAGCTGCATTGTTGTCAATAAGTGTTGTATCAGTCCTCTCAACTGTGTTGTAGCTCTACTGTAAAAAGTGGATGGTATGACAATGCATGTCTTCATTGTCTTGCATGTCAGGTCTACATCTCTTCCTTGTGCACCTGGTTGGTAGTGATGTGCTGAGCTTGATTAGCAAATGGCAATTTCAAGAAGAAAATACAATGTATTCTTACTAACCAGAACAGAATCCATGCTTATTTTCCATCTCAAATCACACAGATCACCCTGATAGTTAAACAAGGGCAACCTTCCTTATGAATACAAAAAAAGTGGTGGTGGTGATTACACACAGACAGTTTCTATATTTCCATTCTGCAAATAACATATGATTTTCAAAGTAAACAGTCAGCAAATTACTTACACTAGAAACAAATATATATATATTAGCCAGAAGTTCTGGACTAGTGTTAAATCGAAGTCTGTGAAACCAGCCAAAGTTGTTGACCTAGAACTAGACTACTCTGCCTAAAATACCATTTGTCCATGACTAGTGCTTTGGGACTGTTTAACCAGCACTTTGTGTAGCAGATCATAACAGAGCTCATTGTAATGAGATGGTTAAGGAAAACTAAAGAAACAGCCACCCTTCATTCATCTTTCTTCTTCTCAAAACGTACGTATGTCACACCGTTGCTAAACTTGAACTTATTCGTGTGTAGTTCTCTACCTTGTGCTCATCATAAAATAATCATTACAAAATCACGTCCGTTACTGTACCCCGCTAATGTCCCCCAAATGAGCTGTTTTCTCAGAGAAGGATGCAGTATTAAGAACAGAGAAACTATAACTGCAAAAAAGTTCATCCACAGGCATCTGTCCCAAATGCTTCAATTATGCGCTGTTGTCGAACTCGGCGCTTCCATTAGACAACTGTAGCAGTGAAACAGAATAGACACTTTAAACAAAATAAATACATGCATTTCCTACCTTTTTCTGCCGCAAAACACCAACCAAACTACAATCGACAGTAAGACCGTCAGTATGCACACTGTGAAGTCAGCCATCATGTGAAATGTGGGATTTGTGTTGCAATTGAACACGGTGAGATCATCTACAGCAACTTCATGTCACACTGCGGGGGGACGAGCATATTTGTAATCATCAGCGCCTCTTTCTCCTCTGTACTTGAGCCTAGAGACAGCAGGATGTATTTATTGTTGTTGTCTACGTTTTATTTTCTTGCTATTTCGTTTATTTCGGTCCAGGATAAAACGTTGCTCTGTGTGGTTAGTTTATTAGCTGTTTAAATTCTGAGTATGTATTGTTATTTTCCTCGTACGGTTCGTATGCACTGGATCTGATACTACCAGAGTACGAGGTCTTAATCTGGCAATAAGTTATTCTGTCGAGGTTGTAAAAAAATGTAGCTAAATATTTGCTGGATTCATTTCATTTCCACATAAATAACCATGCTGCTGTACAGGTAATACATTGTTAATGCTTACAACAACAACAACAACAACAACAACAACAACAACAACAACAACAATAATAATAATAATAATAATAAGAAGAAGAAGAAGAAGAAGAAGAAGAAGAAGAATGCTGATGATGCAGTGAGCACAATATAAAAAGTGTATTGATTGATAGATCCCCACCCCTGTAATTGGGACCTATTGCATTTGTTTTAATTGCTAGTGAGTTTCACATTTAAATGAGCAGTTTAATAACATAAAGGACCAGCGGGTGTTTGTCAAAGCAACGCTGGGAAGAGGCTGGTTTTGCAGGGGACGGGAGGCTGCTGACCAGAAGGAGCTGAAAGGACAAAACTAGCGGTCAGTGATTTGAGATTGACTGACCCGGACCTCCCACTCCTCTCGACATGTATGTCAATCACATTAGGTTTCATTTATATAAGACTATATTTCTTCTTTATAGGTTGTTAGTCGCATCTTTAAGTTTCGAATGTGTTAGTAAATGATACGGGTAGAGCTACATTTTAATTTAACGTGTTTAGTATGTAGTTTTCTGTGGTTGAATAGTATGTGCTATTAGTTAATATAATACTATTTTATTGGATTTAGTATTTTCTTTTCATCAATAAAAACAATTCGATTTTTAATACTTATGATTAAAAACATTTAGAATATCAATTCTTAAAATCACTTAAAATTTTTAAAATCTTGTGATTTTTTTACAAAAACTAAAACAATTAACTTTAAAATAAACGTGCTCAAATCAAATAAACAAAACGTGATAAAAGCAAAAACTGCACACCAACAAAAGAGTCAAATACATTGAAAATAACAGAAAATGCTATTAGTTAATATAAGGGGGTGGATTTAGCAAGTCTGAGGGGCTTCTGGCCCTGGTGGTTGATCTGAAGTAGACCACCTGAGCCCCCTGATATACTTCTCTTCTGGGGGTTTGTCCTCTTGTTTGGAAAATGTAGTTGATGTTAAAAAATTGTACTGATTTTGTGTATTCTCTAGGGTTTTGTTCACAAAGGGTGGGTGTTTCTGGTTTTAATAAAGACAAATCTTAAGAATTGGGACTCCTTTCCACTTCACTCTGGTCACCTGTTTTGTATAGCACAACATCTACCAGACCTCCCTGGGTAATAATGGTGATGTCAGCTCACACGTGACTGCTGGGTTTACGTACCTGTGATTAATTCAGTGGTCTGGGGCTCAGATTGCATCAACCCCTCTACTGTTATGCTGTAACTAGTTGGGAGCACAGTTTATTCTCTTGTTAATTGAATAAACAGACCAGTTTCTGTGAGGTCAGGTAGTAAATTTCAAGCAAAGACTCAACCATGAAGACCAAGGAGCTTTCAAAGCAAGTCAGGGATAAAGTCGTTGAAGAGCACAGGTCAGGAAAAGTGTACAAAACATATCAATGACTGAATATCATAGTGAGGACAATGTCTACTCAATCATCAAGAATAGGAAGGTGCATTGTACCACAGAGATACCAAGCCGTCCCTCCAAACTGAGCAGCCGGTTAAGGAGGAAACTGGGATGCCACAGAGTTAATTTGCTGAGATGGGAGAAAATGTGTCTCAGTCAACAAAATCCAGAGCACTTCACAAAACAGGCCTATATGGCAAGGTGGTGAGAAGGAAGCCATTACTAAAAATTAGCCATCTCCAAGCACTTGAGTGATCCTGCAAAAATGTGGCAAAAGGTGTTGTGGTCGGACTAGACCAAACAAACTTTCAGGTCTCAAAGTTATGTGTTATGTTTGGCCAACACTGCACAACTCCCAGTCAATATCATCCTTACAATCAAACATGGTGGTGGCAGAATCATGCTATGGGGATGCTTCTCCTCAGCAGGGACTGAGAAGCTTGTTAGGATTGAAATTGAAAGGCAAATACTAGAGGAAAACCTGTCTGTCTGCTTAAAACTTAAAACTAATGCAAAAATTCATGTTTCAGCAGGACAATGATCCAAAGCACAAGGCCAAAGTTGCATTGGAGTTGCTAAAGAATAAGAAAGTGAATGGCCTTGAGTGGCCCAGATTAAGTCCTGACTTTATTCCTATTGATAAACTTTTGTAAAGACTGCCAAAGGTGCTTCCAACCAAATATTGATGGGTCCGAATATTTATGCAATGAACATTTAGGTTTTGCTGACATTTACTGTAACTTATGCCCTTGAAAGTCTTCTGTTTCAGCATTCAAGTTTCAAATACAATATGAATTAAAAAATAGGGGAAGCATCATTTTGAATTTTTACAAAATGGTACACCAAAGGATGGGAACTTTGAAACTTTTACAAGATACTGTGTATAATGTAAGTCTGTGTTCTGCTCTTGTTCTTACCACTCTTTCTCTACAGGGAGCCCATTATTTCTGAGGTGTTTCATCTAGTCTACTTCTTCTGGGCAGTCTGCCTCTTTTCTTTAGGCAAAAATAACTTTTGCAGGGTAGCATGGTCAGAGCAAAGAGTAAAATGCAGTCAGAAATGGACAATGCCAACAGCATGGAAAACCACTCCCACAATGTACCTAAAGTCACATGACATCCAGGATTTAATACAGGGATTAGTGGTGGTGATGGTTTAATATAGTAGGATCTCTGCTGATCTGTGCAGCTAGTGCATAATTTGTCTGTGAGGTGCCTACATGGATAAATGCCATTTGGATCAGGTAATGTTCCAGTTTCACATTCCTAATTTGAAAAGTAAATGTCACTCCCACTGGCTTGCATAGAGATCTGACCTTGATGTCAAAAAGCAGCTCTAGGAACATTGGGAGAGAGAGGTTTGTAGATTGTTTATTTTAACAAATTATACAAATCAGTTGGCAGCCTCATTAAAGGTGTATTAATTAATACATAATATATTTTTATTTTTCCAAATATAGTGTAAGAACTTTGTGTAAAGTGTAAAGTCCATTGTTCTTGGTGTTTTGACAATTTTTAAAGAGTATTTAAGACAAATACTCAAAGCAGAAAATTACTTAAACATTTTATATATGGCATAAGTAAAACTAATGTACATTAGAAATCAATAAACAGACTATATGTACAAAATATTTGTATGGCAACCTTATGACTTCCCCAGTGGGTTCTGGTAAAACAAGCAAACAAAACAAAACAAATACGGTCAAAAGGTATAGAGAAGCTTCACCAAATCACAGAAAGGATTGTTTTCCTCAGTTGGTTTAATTAGTTTTTAGAGGATGTTGTTGTTTTCATTAATTTCTTCTTTGTTATTTTGACATGAGCCACAATATGAAATAAACACAGTAAAAACTTACTGCTGAATTGTTTATATTAAAATTTAAGTCTGTTCAATTTAAAGGTCCACAACTCCTTCAAATGGTTCACCTTGCACACATGGATAAGACATTTGATACTGCATTTTGCTTGTTGCTTTTTATTTAATTGATTGAAGGAGAGGACTAGACAGCTATTCCATCTCTTATTACATATTAATGTTATATGGCTGAGAGCAGAGTCTACATGTAGCGGTAATTATTAATGGTATATCTTTCATCATGGTGAGTGTTATACCTCCAGTGATATTACAGCAAATGTAGACTGTGATCTGTTCAGTGTTTTCCAAACATCTTATTTCAGTACGTTACCAAGAAAAAACGATAAACTACATGGACTGTTCATAATAACCAGCTCTTTCCAATGCACAGTTAAACCGGAAACATTTTTCTCCATTTCACAGTGTTGCTTCTAACTGATAAAGCATGAAACCCACAGAGATTAATTTAAATTTTTCTGCAGACCAATCAAGTTACCTGCTCAGTCTCTGTGTTGTGGTTCTTTGAAGTGAACTGGTTGCTGTAATATTTACTAAGCATTCAAAAGAAAAAGCAGGTAAACAAATGTTAATCCTGTGTTAATCTGCCTTTGAAATAATTCAAATCCATGCTAAAAGAATACCAGAAACAAACCGTCCCATAATTTAAAAATGGAGCAATGGCGCCCCTCTCTGTCAGTATAATCCCACTTACCATAGTTTGTTTTGTATACTTCCCAGTGGTATACTCAGGTATCACATTTCTGTTGTACACACATTGCATTTTTACATCCTCTCCCTTTATAATAAAATAAAATAAATTATAGGATGTGCTTTAATGATATCTTGATACATTATTTTGATTCGATTTATACAGTGTCAAGCAGATGAAACATTGTAGTGTCATTGCATACAAAAACCATAAGGCATGTGGAGGATGTTCTATAAAAAACGTAAGGTTATTTATACAAAGAGTTGTAAGTTGAGAGCTTACATTCCTGTGGGAAACATATAACTCTTCTCTAGCATTACAGAAGAAACATACAAAATAAATGAATGAATTTACAATATTTAAACAAAAAAAAATTAGTGCATTTGTTTAATTATTGTAAGACTTTATTAACTTAAATGTACATACAGTGAATTATCATTCACATCAATAGACACTGTAAACACCTAATGTGCCTTAACCACTTAATACTAAGGAACTAAAACTGAAAGGAAAAGCACAAAGCTCAACTTTAAACAGAAGATGGAAGCATTGTACTTATTTTCTAAAACACTTGCCTATTATCATGCTTATAATACAAGTCATATTTTGACATAATGGTTTCATTGAATGGAACTTTTTAAATAATAAACATTTGTTTGTTAATTTCAATATGCCATAGTATAACATTTAGCTCACTTCGGGCTTGACTGAATTAATGATCAGTACAAGATGCTGAATGAAGTGCCTGTGAGTTTTGGAGTGGGGCTACAGGTGATTCACTGGCTACAAACCTTCAGATCACAGGTTCACAGGGTGTCTCACTGAGCCTTCGAAACACTTAGGCTCATTGTCTCATGGTGCTTTGCTTTTATTTTTATCATTCACAGGAGCTAGTGACTCATAGAGGCTTCAATTTCTTCTTGTGACTCAGTACTTTATTAAGATTTCATGTGATTCAAATGGTCCTTTACCAAAGCACATATACCAGGAAGGTCACACTAAAGACATTCAGGTGAAACCAGATAATTTATATTTTGATAGTTCACCACTTTATCATTTGAATTGGTGAAAAAAACACACTTAAGGAAATCATAATAATCAAGTCATAATGAGCATAACGCCTGAAGTGATTTATTATGCTCAGAACATTTTACAGTTTCAACCAATTCAGATGTCATAATACTCTACATATTATGAATTGTACAAACCTTTTATCATCATATTACCTTGAGCCTATAGGATTAAATTTACAAAATCTGCCAAACATTAAAAAAAACCCGTATAATTTATTTAATAATAACAAACAAGTAATTTAACATTGAAATATTTTAATACACCTACACTATAACATTTAAATCAAATATAAATTTGTTTGAATTACAAATGCCCATATTACAGATTTGATAATGAAATAATTTTGTAAATCAAATATTACAGGCTGTAGCAAGTTCACTACAGATGACTGTATCATCTCAGGTAATAATGGTCTATCTTACTCACATTTAATGACATCAATCTATCGAGAGATGGTACTTTGGAGCATGAAGTGATTTTGCTCAGGGAATCTTTTATCAAGCAAATGGTTCAATGGCTTTGTGCTTAAATAGAAATGTCCACTCTATCCAAAATGTATGGTTTTATACATTATTACCTGTTGTTATAGTGCATAAGTAGAATTTATACCTTCCTTCCAGATCAGTTCTATCATTTAAGCAACTTTGAGAACTTCAAAAGTCGCTGTCATGGCTGGTCTGGTGACAACGGTCACCCCAGTTGTTCCCAGAGGAGGGGACCCTCACACCACCCTTTACACTCCCCCACACAGGCTCAGATCAGGATCTCGGCACACCCACCACAAACACAGATAATTAAATAATCACCCGATCCTCTCGATTCTACATGCATCGAAGCGTTATGCAATCGAGGTGAGTGGGGGCCGCCCCTGTAGCTCCCGGAAACAAAGGCATATGCATTGGGCCTTCACGATATAGCCCCCCATTGTAGTCTTATGGAACAACTATCGCAGGTGGCATAAAAACGACTCTTTATCCTATGCTTTCCCGGTCCCCAAGAAGCCTACCCAGCGGGCACCTTGATATCAATTTGACGTCAAATATTAGTCAAGATTTGATCAAGATGCTGTATAACATCATTTTAAATTCAGTTTGGATTGCAATTTCTTCCAGTGGTAATTAGGTGAAAATAGGAAGTTAATCCCACACTGAAATTGTTTTAATGTATATGTAGGACAATATGTTTGACGTTCAATTTACATCAAATCAATGTGTGATTTTAGACGTCAAATTGATGTCATATAGACATCACATTGACATCAATGATTAGTATGTTTAATTAGGATTTATATAAATTTTTGGCATAATATGAATTTGTCTGCAGCTTGATTAAGTTTAATTAGCATTTTTTCTTAACTGAGGCCTCGAAAACGCATCCATTTGGCACATCTCCTTTTGATCTCCACATCCCCACAGCTCAGGTCTAACGACGCCACTGCAGAATAGCGCGCCCTCTCGTCTCTTTTCATTGGTTGACTGCATGTCTGATTGACAGGAACGACAGCTGAGGCTGTTAGTCTGAGCAGACAGTCAGAACGCATGTGTGCGCTCGAGCATTCAGGCCTATATTATTTTATTTCTTTTTTCGTTCTTTGAATTAGTTAATTCTATTAAATCTTTTTATTATTCATATTTTAATTTTTAAATATTGTTATAAATAGATTATAACGACGCGTTCATGAATGACCCAATCACTATTGGACAGCCTTCATTTCGTTTCTCACTTTTGGAAAGTTGTTGTGGTTCGGAGCTCAACTGTGTGTGAGGTAATTTAAACTTTAAAATAAAATGCTAGTTAGAAACAGAGTAGCTCATTTGAACGTGTACATTTTCACTGAGGTAATGTTTTGCTGGTTATATCGAGCAACATGCTAAAATGCTTAATTATGCTAGGCTAGAGAGCTATAGCTTTAGCCGCAGTTGAATATGATATGTGTATTAACGTTTTTTGAATAATCTCATGTATATTTATTCTATATATACCGACTAACTAGAACAGATTTGTGTCAGAAGAGAGACTGTTAACAGGTGGTGCTAAAATTAAACCAACTAATGCGGGGTGGGGGGAAGGTCTGTAACCCAACGTTAGCGCTGACTTTGAAACATGCATGCAATGTTGACTTTGTCCCTAGATTTAGTAATTTTATTTATTTTCAAATAATTACCAATACGACTTTTGGTCACCAGTACAGCCCCGCGAGTGTGAGGTCCTGCTTTCCCCTAGGCTAGGTTTTAGCAGCTTTCCCGCTTTTTGTCTGCAGTCTGTGCAGTGAGGGGCAGAGAGAGGAGCAGCACATTCAGTTGATGCTGTCCTTTATAATGTCTTAAAACAAGTGATACAAGTTGCTCCATCTTCATTCAGGTGCTGTACAGCAGTCAAAACCAGCATCGTCAGAGGCTGATATAAAAAAAACACATGAAGAACCATGCTCCCGACAGATATGGGGGTATGGGACGCCAAAGGGCCGGACAGCAATTGATCTGTGTTCAGATTCAGAATAGGTAGCATTCATCCATCTATCTTAATCCATCCATAGGCCTATATCATCAATATATCATCTTTTTTCCATTATAGTCCATAGCATTTTTAAACTTTCTTTTACATGCACTGTAGTCCCTTCAGGGGATACAAAATCCAGTTTATGTTTGTATTTTTTAATTTGTAGCTTGATGAATAAAACTTTTCTAACATTTTATTACTTTTGTGTCGTTATTTTGATGGTCAAGAATAGGACAGTGTGTGGATGTCAAATGGACGTCAAGTTTTGACATCAGTTTGATTTGCATATTTGACCTGTGTTTTGAAGTCAATGTTTGATGTTGATTTGATGTCTTTTCAACATCAATTGCCCACTGGGTAAATGCCCTTGTTTCAGCCTTACATCGCAGCTTCCAGGTGCCGCACACAGCATGCTTTAGCCCACGGGCTCCACACACACAGAAGCCGCTATTCCCTTGCTTTATCCTTATTCTCTCAGTTCCGTATACAGCGCTGCATTTGTCATTTGATCCCATGGAGACGCAAATGGAGAGGCTACATTTTAAACATGTGATGTCTTGAAGAAGCCTTTATTTATACGTGTGTATTTATTTCTGTATGTAGTGTATTTAAGACATCGTAATAGAATGAGGAGGTTCATGCACTCTGTATGGAAGCTATGCGATGCCTCCAGAAGCTGCAATACACCTGCTTCAGTCTTATTTCTCTCAGCTCCCAGGGGCTGCACACTGCATGTTTTATACCTCCAGCTCGGCGCCTCCAGAAGCCCATGTTGCTTTAGCCTTACTGGTTTCAGTTTCGTCTCTCACAGCCTCCATTTCTCGTATTTTATGTGATCATATTGAGGGGAAAAAATGATAGTCTGCATTTTAAACCTGTTGTGCTTTGAAGGTGCCTTTATGTAGCCTATATGTGTATATATTTATTTGAATAACTAAGACCATGCAATAACAGGGCCGTGCAGAGACTCGATGGGGGAGGGAGACTGTACTGCGGGGCTGTGGATGAATTGTCGGGCGAATCAGCAGTGGCTAGTAACGGCTCACATCCCTGTTTTCCACCCAAATTGTACCACTGATGCCCTATTGTGTCTTTCAAGAGTATATCAATAATACTGTAATTATGCCAGTCGAATATTCTGCATTGATTGACGCATCAGGCATTGTTTCCATGACAACAAGAAGTTGCTTGTCCCTGTGCACGAACCAAACAGCCCTGACCCGTCGAGGCATGGACTCCACTAGACCTCTGAAGGTGTGCTGTGGTATCTGGCACCAAGACGTTAGCAGCAGATCCTTTAAGTCCTGTAAGTTGCGAGGTGGGGCCTCCATGGATCGGACTTGATTGTCCACCACATCCCACAGATGCTCAATTGGATTGAGATCTGGGGAATTTGGAGGCCAAGTCTTCACCTTGAACTCGTGATTCATCAGATCAGGCCACCTTCTTCCATTGCTCCGTGGTCCAGTTCTGATGCTCATTGTAGGCGCTTTCGGCAGTGGACAGGGGTCAGCATGGGCACCCTGACTGGTCTGCGGCTACGTAGCCCCATACGCAACAAACTGTGATGCACTGTGTGTTCTGACACCTTTCTATCAGAACCAGCATTCACTTTTTCAGCAATTTGAGCTACAGTAGCTCGTCTGTTGGATCGGACCACACGGGCCAGCCTTCGCTGCCCAGGTGCATCAATGAGCATTGGCCACCCTTGACCCTGTCGCCGGTTCACCGCTTTTCTTTCCTTGGACCACTTTTGATAGGTACTGACCACTGCAGACCGGGAACACCCCACAAGAGCTACAGTTTTGGAGATGCTCTGACCCAGTCGTCTAGCCATCATAATTTGGCCCTTGTCAAAGTCGCTCAGATCCTTACGCTTGCCCATTTTTCCTGCTTCTAACACATCAACTTTGAGGACAAAATGTTCACTTGCTGCCTAATATATCACACCCACTGACAGGTGCCATGATAACGAGATTATCAGTGTTATTCACTTCACCTGTCAGTGCTCATAATGTCATGGCTGATTGGTGTATGTTCATTATTTTTTCGCTTCCACAAAACCAATTAGGCTAATAAGAGAATAACTTTTCAAACATAAGATACTTATTTGCTGATAACATTAACAGTACAGTGTGATAAGTTCTTGAACATTGTCCAATCTCAGAACCTCCCTACCAGTGCAGCCAATAGATTTCCTGTGTTCTCTGTAGTTATCTGTCACTATATCTATTTGACCTTTTTTTTTTTGTTTGATTTCTGCTGTTGACTTTGCCCTCATGTTTGCCCTCTTTGCCAAAAATCTTAAATTTAGCACATCAGTGGCTGCATCAAATCTGAGCTCAAAATTTGACTTTTTAAAATGGAGGAGCTATGCATACTTTATTTAGTCCGCCACTGTCAAACACACATACCACAGGTATTTAATGTTGTTAGAGCATTCAATAACATGTATAAGTGTTCAATAGTAGGCATGGTCGTCTTTGCAATATGTCAGAACTTCTGAAGGTGACATGTCCCAGAGAAGTCAGAGGTATAGAGCATGAACAGAAAAGGAGACAAAACAGTTCCCTGGGGGGCCTCAATGTTGCTCTAAACCACCCCCTACTGGGTGCCGGCGAACAAACTGTGGTCTGCCAATAAGAGAGTCTATAATCCAGGCCACCATGTAGTGGTCTACCTGCATCACTGAGAGCTTATCCGCAAGCAGTAGGGGCTGGATGGTGTTAAAGTCACTGGAGAACTCAAAACACATGATCCTCACAGCACTCACTGGACTCTGTAGATGTGAGCTCCCTGTGGAGCAGATAGATAAAGGCGTCATCCACATCAATGAGCCTGGTAAACAAACTGCAGGGTGTCCAGATGTTCGTTCACCTGGGGCCCTAGGTACTGCAGAATCAGCCTCTCAAAGTTCTTCATGATGTGCGATGACAACATCACTGGTCTATAGTTATTGAGAGCACCATAACAGCTCTTCTTGGGCACTGGAATGATGCAGGAAGTTTTCCAAAGAGTAGGAACCCTCCTCAGTCCCTAAGAGAGATTGAAGAGATGCTGGAAAACCCCTGCCAACTGGTCAGCACATCCATTGAGCACCCTGGGATTGACGCCATCAGGACCAGCAGCTTTACCTGGCTTGAGTTTCTTCAACTGCCTCCTCACCTGAGTAGTGCTAATGGACTGGTTTAAAGGAGGGAGTGGGGCAAGGCCTGCAGTGTCATCAGGGGGGTAGGGGAGAGGACTATAGGAGGTGGTTGTGGGCTAGGATGAGTGGGGGTGGCAAGTGATTGACTGGGATTGCCTGAACTAAACCTGTTAAACACCAGATTCAGCTCATCTGCTCTCTCTTGGTTCCCCTCCACCGTGAATCCTTTTGCCTTAAAGCCCACAATGGTCTTCATTCCAATCCTCACCTTTTTAGTGCTGGTATGCTGAAGTTTATCCTCCACCTTCCCCCTGTACTGTATGTGTCCTTATCCTCCTTATTCCACTTCTTCAGCTGTTTCTGGACATATTTAACTTCCTCTCTGTTTTCTGTTTTCAAAGTCCCAAAAACACAAAACATTGCCATTGTAATTTTAAGCAGAAGGGGGCTTTGTATCAGCAATATTGGTCACCTCCCGCTAGGTTGTATGCTGGTGACAAGACCAAATCTTATTTGTGTTATAGATCTGAGCTTTAGACATTGAAAAATTATATCTGGTAAAATATACTAAATCATGTAGGCTACACTTCTTCAGACATTTCTTTCTGTAGTTATGATTTATTGTGCATACAATATTACACCAATGTAAACAAAAACCATTAGGGAATTAATTACATATGATATTACCCACCATTGCTTTATTACGCCACATGTTCAATACATTTTAAACAGTAAGATAAAATAAATGAGTTTGAGTTTGAAAACATTTCATTTTAGTCCAAGGTATTTTATTTCAGAATAAAGCTTACTGGACTAAATATAATCAAGCAAGACAGTTTTAGGATATGTCAAAGTTTTAATTCAATAATGACAAACCCTGAGGAGATTAAAAAGGTTAGGCTCACAGAGTTCTACACCTATCAAAGTGAACCTGAACTGAATTTGCATTCAAGTAACATCAAACAAGGTGACTACAAGGATCCTAGTATGACAGGTCAATCTCATATTGTAGTATGCAGAGTCACTGTATTTACTTTGAATTAACAAAAGCTTCCTCATTTTCATAATATAATATAATATAACATTAACTTAATGCAAAAAGAAGAAAACATCGAAAAGAAAGCTTGAGGGGGAAAAACATGAATGTTTGTTTTTTATTTCACCTACAGTAAACTCTGTGTTACTCTGTGTTGCCCTGTGTTTACCCTTTCCACTAAAAGGGGAAATCAACCAGACACTATCTCTATCAGTCTCATATCATCAGTTTGCTATTGCAATCAATAAGGACACTGTCATTCAAAGTCCATTTCTAGTGTATTTGGATACTAGGCATCAGGGTTTCTAGTTACCATTACCAATAGTACCAACAGTCAAGTTGTTCATCCATCCATCCATCCATCCATTTTCGAAACCGCTTATCCTGGCGAGGGTTGTGGGGAAGCCGGAGCCGATCCCGGCAGGCATAGGGCACAAGTCAGGGATACACCCAGGACGGGACACCAAGCCATCGCTGGGCAAAAGTTGTTCATTTATTCATGAATTCATTAATTCATTTGTTCATTATTAAATTAATTAATCTATGGACTCTCAACACTTGTCTGTAATACTCTCAGAGGCATTTTGACAATAACCACTGTCCAACAAGAAATGTGTTACTATTCAGCAGACTATTCAATCATTCCCATTTAGCTTGTTGTATGGACATCATCTCCCTAAATGGTTGGTGGGGTCAAAGAAACATGCTATCTGAGTATGTGTTGAGGGGTTGGGCATACCCCTCTTTCCATGCTTTATTTCTCATTGATTATTTCATTTGGGGATCAATTTTGTGGTTTGTGGTTTGTTTTTCCATCATTTATTTGTTTAACTACTTTACAAATTGAGTCATACAACTGAGTTACCATCCACATAAAATCATCACCTAAAAGATTATAACAAAACTGCAATAAACTGTGTAAAATGCTTAATGTGGTTGGTTCATAGCAACCCAGCAAGTGTAAAGCCTGTATATTTGTGCTTTTGTCGTAGGTGCAGGTGTCGCCCAGTTCCACTACAGCACAGCGATAAAATCACTACACCAAAAGACCAGGTCTCCCGACATGAACAACCTGTACACTCTACTGATTTCACAAAGGGCTTACATCACTGTGACGAGCTCCTGTACACAGTGAGCCCCACTACACTTTCAAAAATACTTCAGTCTTAAGTCTTAAGGAACACATTAGCATGTATGAAGAGCCGGTTTTAATGTTTTATACAAACTGTATAATGTTTTATATTAATGTTTGAAATACTAATATGTCAACAGAGCCAACTGTATTAATTGTCAAGCAAGCAAATATTAGCAAGGCTGTTTTTACTAGTGCTGACGCTGCAGAAGTCCCTCCCAGCATTTGCTTCAAGGTTTTATGTGGTTTATCTTAAGGCTGGAGCAGTCACATCATGGTTATTGATTAACAGTTGCTATGATGACCATGGGACCGGACCTCTCCCAGTATATCCAAGGAAGCCATCTGGTTTCCGTATCCCACACCTTCCCCCAGGAAGACAACCATGAACATTAGAAGGGCCAGAGACCTGACCACGAGGTAACACTTCTTGGAAAGCATGTGACTGGACCCTACCCACAGAACCACATGTCATGCATTGTATAAAAGCTGTAAATATCTTGCTGTTCAGAGAGACTCTGCTCAGGTGGAGCACTTCCATGTCAGAGCCTCCCAGGCTGGGCATGTTAAATAAATAAATTATCCTCAGTGCTTGAAGACTTCAATTCTTTACCTGGGTTCTACAGTGTATAACTGTATTTCACTGGAACATCCCTTTGAGTTTTTGATATAGAACGTCAATATGTATTTTTGCATCATATTTTTAAATGAATCAAAACATTATTTTTGATTGTATGTATTGGAAATGTTAATGACTGCATTTTTGTGCATTTACAAATATAAAATATTAATATAAAATACAATAAGTAAAAATGTGTTTTCCCACAACAAACCCAATGCAATGAATAACTACAAATGAAGTAATACTTTGTATGTCAGTCCTAAGTGTTCAGATTACTGAGAAGGCTCAGTCTACATTTAGAATAATGAGTTTGGCAAAAGTAGGAAATCAGGAACTTAAGAGATTCATACAATACAAATTGAGTTGACACCTAAAATTAATCATATGACAAAGAAAGCAGATAACAGCAGAGCATATATTTTAACCCCAGCAAATGACGAAACTTAGGGTGATGTGGAACATTGAAGGCACTGGTCTCAGCTACTAAAACTGTATTTCTGCCTGATACTACAGAAATAACCTGAATTTACAATCAATGTCATTGATAGATCTGTTAGCTCGGAAAACTAAAATCTGCTGCTAGAAGAGATCATTATCATTTGTTTCCGATGCAATGTTTCCCCATGCCAAATATGTAAACGTTACATAGGCTGGTTTAGATTCCCAGTGAAATATAAATATACTTGTCCAGGTTGCTGTCCACCATTTTGACTCCATAGTGACCTGACCTGGAGGCCATCTTAGAAGATGTGCGTCATTAGGACACAAGGCTGGGTTATGAAAGCCAACGGGATGCATACACTTAGACAGGGATACTGTAGCTACCTGCAAGAATACCAGACTAGAACATCTCGTAAACTTAATTGTAAATGATTATTCTTTGTCTGTGTCTTGACTCCTGGTTTACACTTCTACACTGAGTACATTTGAAGGTACATTTCACAATGTTCTGTACTCTGATGTTTTATATCTTGGAACATTAATCAGCTTAACCTTGTATGGCTAGAAGTGTAACTGGCTACCACTGTCTTACGTCAGTATTATGGATTGTCATAATTGCATATCCCTCGTAAGGCAGCAGATTTAATTTAATTGAAAAGATAAAGATATTTAATATTGTATTATATTAACCTGTCTAGAGCAGAAAAGACAACCCAGCTAAAACATAATGACATATCACATACTTCCCCATCTATCTCACTTTCATTCCTAGTTGTCCAACCAAAGTTGCTCCAATCACTTTGTTCAGCTGGTTTTTGATTCAAATTGTTATGATGCCGAGTTATTTCTCATACAGCAAGCCAGGTAGACAGACCCCCAAATCAAGTGGAAAAATATGCCAAATATACATAAATTAAACATCATCCTTCCTCTGACTTCTTAATAAGATCATCTTAGGCTCTTGAAGTAATTGTATTAAATTCCAGAAAATGGAAAATGCAATGAAGATATGAACACAAGTAGAAAATGATGTATACTTTGGATAGGAAATATAATGAAAACAAGAACCAGAGTTATTTTTATTTCCCATTCTTATGTGGGATTGTATTGTCTAATGTAGAGGATATTGTGCAATTTCCTATCAAGGTTCCTAAAACCTGTTTTACATTATTTGTCAGGCAGACTATTGAAAATGTCTGTTTGATGTCCTAAAACAAAAAGATTTTTAAAAAAGTGCATGAACAATAACACAATGTACTAATCCACTAAGAGATTAGAAAATCACAATAAACTAAACTAAAAAGCAGTGAATTTCATTGTTTTGTTGCCAACATCCATTATTCTAACCACTCCCACTTTTCTGGATTTCTTCCCCTTCTTCACTCTTTCACTCTTTCAACTTCTCCCTGTCCCTATCACCCTCTACTCTGCCCCCTTCTACTTTCTCTGAGAGTCCTCTCGATATCTAGGATCTCCACTTCATCTCACCTCTACCGCTGTCTTCTGTCTACATTCTCCTCCTCACTCACTTTGGCCAATAATTCTTACTTTCAATCACTCTTTGAATCCTCTGCCAATGAACCACAAAAACCCTTCGCCAGCTTCTCCGTCCCCCCACTCCTCCCCCTGCCTCTACCTCTGTGGATGGTTTTGCTACTTTTTCTCCAGTAAAATCCATGAAATCTGCAAACTCTTCAACACTTCCCCTTCTCCCAACACAAACATCTGCTTCCTCTAGGTCTCCTACTGACCTACTTGTTCACCTCTCTCTGACTTGGAGCTTTTCTCTCTGCTTCAAGGCCTCGAACCCACTCCTACAAGTGATTGCTCTTGCTCTCTCCTTCAGCTCCTTCCTCCTCAATGCCTCACTTCACTCTGATTATTTCCCCTCTGCTTTTGTAGCTGGTGCTGTAGGAGATCACTGCTTGGGATTCAATCCGTGCTGCACAGATGCCCCTCTGAGCGCTCCACCCAGTAGAGTGTTAAGCCTGCAATGCCAAAAGACCGGTCTCCCGATGGGGGAGGCTTAAAACTGTACTGATTTTTCTGAGGGGATACATCACTTGTAACATGCTCATATATCTGATGAGCCCCGTTACACATTCAAACTAGCTTTGGTGATTTAATTTCTCAAAAAACCTCATGCTTTACCCTACCTCTCCTCAGCATTATGTCCTGTCTTCCTTCTCCTTTTCCTCTATAAAATGCATGAGCAGGCAGTACACCATCAGCTCTCTTCATTTTTATCTCACCACTCACTCACTCACTTCTTGACCCTCAACAAACCAGCTTTCGCATTGGCTCACGCCACTGAACCTGCTCTCCTATCTGTCACTGATCCCCTTAACTCTGCTCACGTGGCCACCCTGTCTTCTGTCCTTATCCTCCTTGATCTCTCTGTAGCCTTTGACACTGTCAATCACTCCATTCTCCTGCCAGGTGACATGGCGTGGTTCTTTATCCTCATCGCAACCTCTCCTAAAAGGTGTGCTACAAGGCTCTGTCCTGGGCCCTCTCCTGTTCTCACTCTACTCCCGCTCTCTGGGCCCCTTCATCACATCATATGGGTTTGCTTATCAATTTTAGTCAGATGACACCCAGATATTCCTGTCTTTTCTTCTCCCTGACCTTCTCATACCCTCTCACATCTCTTCTTGTATCTCTGCTATTACCTCTTGGATGTACTTGCATTATCTGAATCTTTCCAAATCTGATCTCCTCTTCTTTCCCTCACCCTCCTCATCTTCTATTGACATCTCCATTTCAGTTTCACTGGAATCTACCATGCACTTCACCTCTTCTTCCATTAAGAATCTTGGAGTCACACTTGACATAACTCTGTCCTACTCCCAGCACATCGCCACTCTGAAACGCACATGCCAATTCTTCATGAACAACATACATAGAATCCATACTACTCAACTGAGCTGCTAGTCTAGACTCTGGGTGTCTCCATTTTGGATTACTGCAACTAATCTGGGTGGCCTGCATGCATCTGCTACCTGCCCGCTCCAGTTCATCCAGAACTTGACTGCTTGTCTGGTGTTCTCTCTGCCTTGATTCATACATGCTGTCCATTACCACGCTCCCTTCACTGGCCTGTGATCTTGGCTCACCCCAAGTTTAAGGCTTTGACTCTTACATACCATTGTCTCAACCAGACTGCACCTAGCTCCCTACAGGCTCTCATATCTCTTTACACTCCCTCCAGACCACTCCTGTCCTCCTGTGCCAGAAGACTAAATGTACCCCATCTCTGCCCACCCCTTCCAGAGCCGGTCCTTTTCCAAACTTGCACCAAAGTGCTGGAACGACCTTCCCACCTTCCCTGATCAGTCAATACACATCTGTTCAGACTGTACATGTAATACATCAGACCAATCTCCTGGGCTGCTCAGCACTCTTGCCATTTTGCACTTTATTCAACTATGCTTCCTTATGCTCCTGTGTACTTATGTATTGTTAGTACCCACAGTGTCAAAAATGGCCTATTATGGTGATGTAATTTCTTGGGTCACAGTAGAGTGTGCAAATCTCTTGGATCAGGGGACTGGTATTTTGGCAACGTGGGTATTGTTTTGGCAAATTGGGTATCTCTGATGGTACTGTGTGGATAAGGTGCTTGGAGACATACCCGAGATAGCAGTTTGAATCTAACCGCATATGCTAAATACATTAATCAAACACTTTAATTATTTCTTGTTGAGTGCTTTTTCTAAATTGAAAATATGTTCAATAACAGGAGAGGTAGTAATAACAAAAAAACAAAAACAAAAAAAAGAGAATAATCAACATTTTGTAAAAATGTTTTTATTTATATTTCAATGATGTATAGAATACATATGCCAAATATTTAAAACAAACTTAACAGAAATAACAGAATCTGCAAATTCAAGTACCTTTAGCAGTATATTTGTTATTTGTTGATTAGTAATATCCAAGCAGCATAATATTTAATGAATGGAAATACAAATATTCTCCAAAGCATGATATTCTAAAGCAGTCTCTTCATAATAGTTTAAGATATGTATAGTAAATAATCAAATATGGAAAATGTAATAAGCATTACATAAAAATGTGCTACAGCTGTTAATCAGTTTTGCTTTTAATAAAATAGTACAAAAGCAATTTTAATGTAATGAAAATATTGAAAAGCATTTGTAAAAGCATTTGAATCGTGGGTGAAAAAACAAAAACATAGCTTTTTATTATTGTTAATTATAAAATAAAGAAAAGTATCTATAGTATGTAGTGTGGTGTTCAAAAACCAATATTGTTTGCACAGTAAAGTATGTGTCTTTCTCTTTCTCTACATTTGCATTTAGATTACTTATAATGCTTTAGTTTTTTCTTGGTGTTTTATTTTATCTAAACAGGTTGTTATTTCAAATTAAACAGTTTTCATGCTTATGCTAAAAAAGCTCTGCAATGGGGAACTCATACAATTTCCTATATTTCCCAGAGATACACTTTTACATTGTTTAAATGCTAGTTTATACAAGTTTTATACATTTATTATAGGCCATAAAAGCTTAACTGTAGAACTGCTAAGAATATTTCATAAGGAGTAATCAATATACAGTCTTTAATAATCACAATTGAAAAACAAATAATAATAAACAAATATAAAAGCACACATAGTTTATGTACATGGTTATTATGCAGTTATAACTTTAATATACAGTATTTACAATCCAGCTATAGAACAAAATAGTTTATATACATGTATATTTTTTATAAGTTCTTCATTCTGTACCTAAAATTTACATCATAGGTCGGTTGCAAAATTCCCAGTCCAGCTCGAGATTGATCCAGCTGAGGGATTTTCACATGTGGGTCTGCAAGTTCCATGTCAAAGTAGGAGAGCAGCAGAGACAAGAACTGTTTGATTTCATGTACGGCAAAAAACCTCCCAGGGCATTTTGTCACTCCGGAGCCAAAAGGCATGTAGTAATATCTTAGTTTGCGACCATTTCTGAAAAAGGATGTCTTCTCTTGTCCATTGTCATCCAGGTATCTGTCATATTTGAATGTCTGTGGATAAATGGAGAGCTTATTACATTGAGTTTGCACCTTTTTTCATACATTTCTCTTTAATTGGTTACTAATTAATGTATTAATTTATGTATTTATTATCATGAAGCCTAAGTTATTTAACACTTAAGCAATCTAAGAAGAGTCTGGCCTATGAAATATTTCTTAAATTGAAGTCAAATCTACTATTGAAATGCACTACATGTTGGCCAGCTAAATTAACAGCCAAACTGGTCTTATCTGGTCTTATAACTGGTCTTAAATTTGAAGTTAACACATATTTTTTTACCAGTGGGTCTTCGTAAATTTCTGGATCAAAGTGGAGTAGTTGTGGATATAGTGCTATAACATCATCTTTACGAATGTCGTAGGATTCATTGTTATCTAAGTGTAGTAAGAAATTTTCCTTGGCAACTCGGATATTTAGGGATGCACTAGATAGCCTCATGGATTCCTTGATGATGCTATCTGTAATGTAAAAAAAGGACAGGATTTGGTTAAATTTCATAATACGTGCTATTCCTCTACTGTGCATTAATTTGAATGATGAATTACAGAGAAAGTAAGAGTTTAAATTGTACATCTCTTACTAGACTTCAACTACCCGATATAAGGTATGGCATTCCAAGACTGGTGCTAATTAATGTCTGTGAAACCAGTCACAGTCATAAACTTTACAGAAAACTGACACTTATCTTGAATATTAACCATAATATACCTACATACCTATTCAAGGGTCAAGGTTTTCATTAAAATTGCAAGGTCATTTACATTGCATTTACCTAGAATGGGCATGTCATCCAACTGCTCTCTCTTCAAGAAAATATGGCTTCCGTCTAAACTAGCTTTCTGACCAGATTTCTCCAGTGTCCTCTTCACTTCCTCACTGGCGGCTTTCATTGCCTCAGGACACCTGGGAAGTGAATAAATGAAGAATTAAAGCAGATGGTCAGCCATCTTACAGCAAGTCATATTTCCATTAAGATAAATTAGGAATTATTACAAAAAAGAAAATAATGCAAATTCATATATTATCATCAGACTTTCAGATGCAGATTTAAATTATATTATCTCTCTCCCACACTATCTTGCTATATTTATATCAACTATTTTACAATGTTCACTATTACAGGACAAATAAAATACAACATTAAAAGTAATTTCAGCATAACCAAATCTGTGAATCCATTCAGGTGGCAAACCCAGACTATACAAATCTTATGTATGCTCCCAATCTGATTTCTTTTGAAGTACAGTGTGCAAACATATTATAGGGTTCTTACCTGATCAAATAGAACAAAGTCCAGAACGTGGCTGGTAATGTGTTGGCTTGTGATGCCCATAGCAAAGCTACATGGGTTCGTGCCTTACTCATATCATTAAAGGTGGATAAGGTGTCATTCAGAAACATCCGGAGGGAAATTAAATCAGAAATATTTTGCCTTTTGCTAAGGTTTTCATGGAGAAGGGTCTTGGCGAGGTTTTCTCGAGCACTATGAGCACTCTTGAAAACATGAATGGGGAGTCCAGCGACAAGAGCAGGGAAGATCTTGTCAAACTCTTTGAAATTTTCCAGAGCATTCAGAACCAGTGCCTTTTGAGCTTCCTGCCTGGCAAGGGTTTTGTCTTCATAAGCACTGAGCTCTTTGCCAAAGAGTGTTAAGTAGCCAGACTCGAACATCACTTTGTAGCAGAAGGCAAAGATACCTTCTGTGACCCAGTCTTTTGAGTTGATTTTCAGTGTGTTTGACTGCAGCATAACACACTGAAGGTTCTCCATCATGTTTTCTATGAGAGATGGCAGGGCGTCCCCCTGCATTGTTTTGATAAATGTCTGGTGCAGGTTTTCTGTGGTGTAGCCATCACTGGGATCCATGCTTTCATGTCCAAATGCCTAATAAGAAACATGCATTTAGTTAAAATTCTTATACACTATTATTCACACCTGTTCCTGTAGAGCCACAAGTTATTCAGGTTTTATATGTATCTTCTAAAGCTAACTTCAGCCCAGCTCCCAGAAGTGGAATTCAGCCTCTTATATCCAAATATTGGATGCTTCTGGGAAAGTAAGTAGGCGATGTAAGAAATGTGATGTGTAAGGAATCCAGAGGACCACAGCGAATCAATAAGATGTTTATTGTACAATCTTAACAAAATAATAAGGAGAAACAGGTGACTGAGATATGGAGGAATTTCTTACAGCTATATAACATATCCTGCATGTTTAATGGGGGCTTTTACCATATAAGCCACTTGGGAACTAAGAAGTGCATTATTTTATATTCATTTTCTTTATTAAATTACCTTTTCTGGGTATATCAGAGAATTAAGAAATATGTTTGCACTGTGATGGCATAGTTTTGTATCTATTCTTATTAAAATAGTAAAGAAAGCTGCTTTCCTATTAAAATAATGCCATGTGTGTTTAAAAGGGCAGTGTCATTGAAAAGCAGAAGTCTGGTACCTTGGCAGAGGCAGAAAAGTGAAATTTTTTCCAGTCCAGATGCCTTCCCTGGCGGATGACAGCATGATATGAGAAAGGGTCTGTGAGGAAATGAACATATTGGCCTGCAATCTTGCATGTGAAGATGTGCCCGTACTTCATTTGCCGACTTCGGAGAAAGTCAAGAGGATTAGCACCAAACTGAAGTGCACATCCAAGATATGGGATAAGACCATTCTCTACTGGAGGCTCTCCTGGACGCCTAAAACAAAGAAGATTTCATTTAAAGATAACATACTACTGAGTCATGAACATTACACAATTGGTTTTATTGTGCTGCACAAAACATGACTCACGAAAATCTTGAAGAAAGCCTCACAAAATAAGGGTGTATTTTGCTCATTTACTAATGTTTTTCAATGGTCTGGGTAGATTATTCAGCTTGTCAGTTTCATATAAACAAATGTTACTGTATTTACATCTGTCCAAAACAGACAAGCAATGAATGAGATGGCATCATAAATATGGTCATCTCTCAGTTCAAATATATATTCTAACTCAGAGAAAGCATGAACATCAACACTGTTTATTACCCAAATCTAAGAAGTGCAGTGCAGTGTGTTTTGGTATATAATTTTAGATTTGCTCATGTACAGTTCACTATTATATTATGAAAAAAGTACCAACAGGCTAATAAGTTTTAGACATGAGATGTAACTTTAACTTAAAAACCTCTGAATTATGAGCTTCATTACGATAAATATTTTTTGCATAGATACATTATGATTATAAGCATACCAGGTCAAATATACCTTATTTATTCTTTTGTGATGCTTAGAAAGATGCTTATGTATATAAAATTAGAAATATTAGGAAAAACCAAAAACAGACAAAAAAAAAAAAAAACATATAACATATTTAAACATACATTTTTTGTGGAGAAAGCTTATATATATTAACAGGCAAAACATGATTGTTCCTTACCTTCTGCGGATCCCCAGAATAAGCCACAAGCAGCAACAAAGCCCAACTACAAATCCCCAGATCAATGCAATGCTAAGAATCATCGTGTCTGCTTAGTGCAGGAGACTAGGTTGTACAAGATATCCTGAAGAGGCAATTGATGAGTAAGTGTGTTGCCTCATTTTATACCTTCAGCCTACAAGCCACGACTACTTGGGCTTGAATTTGAATGATATGTAAATTATTAACAGATCTGAAGATGCAGTAGCTCATTTATACAAATGGATATGCAAGTTCAAAACGGCCGTAGGAAATCAAAGTATACTGTGCGTATGTGCCCTTGAACTGAGTCCATGGACACTGACACCAAAGATGATACAGGGACGTCATATTGCAGATCAATTAGCAAACAGCTTCAAGGTCTTTAAGGGTGTAGGTTCAGGTCAAAGTAAATTAACATACTACTGTAACATAAACATCTATCCTCTAATATATCAGTGTGACAGACTTTCTAAACAGAGAGTAAACCCAATCATACAACTGACAACTTTGTTTTTATTTTCAAGTGTATATCAGAATCGGCAATTCAGCAATTATTCCAGTGAGTAACATAATAATATATACAAATATTCCCAAAATAGATACGCACGTTTGGAGTCACGTGTAGTTTTCTGCAACCAGACATAACACAATACCAATATTTCAGTCAAAAAGCTTAACAGCTCTTCGAAATGCACACCTATTCGGAAATTGAATCATTCTGAAAGTGGAACAGGGATCTGGAATCTGAATGCAAGAAAAACAGAGGAATACCAAACAACATGTTTTTTTTTGTATAGTAATAGTACCATAATTATATCATTATAATTATTATAATTATTATTAGTCATTTAGCAGACGCCTTTATTCAAAGCGAGTTGCATGTTGTTTTCCAAAATTCCATTTGTATTATGCAGTGCACTACATAAACATAGCATTACAAAGGACTACACCATCACCATAAAAATAATCTACAACATATAAGTTATAGGTAAAATTGCCCCCTACGTATTGTATATACCCACTGTATAACTGTTAGAAAATATAAGAAACTTTCCAGTAAGTTACTAGTTAAAACCTGTTTTTAATATGATTTCTCTGCTCAGACTTATCTGTGTGGCAGATAGAAACAATTTTGATCTATTAATTATCTATTAATACGTTCTTATTAGTACAGTGTGTCCTTGGTACCAGCGCTTCCATGTCTGAACTAATTACAAAGGAAACCTTATGGAATTTTCTTTGATGTCTTTGATATCAACGCCTCCATGCTTAATCTAATTATAAGGAATACCTTATTAATTATCGCTTCCCGTGTCTCGGAACTGCCCCGGACATATGCCAAGAAGATATCATCCTTTGAGATACTGCTTGTAGATGTATAAAAGTCTGTGTGAAACTTTCAATAAACGAAGATAAACGAACAGACTTCGGTGTCTGTGCATTTGTTCTTCCCGGGCCCGTCTCCTGTTGAAAAGTCTCCTCTGTTACTGGAAGCGCTCACTGGGACCGAAGGGTTGCTTCAACTGAAGCGTTCTACCATATAGTAACTTTTTTAAAGCCAGAAACCTCATTGCTGAAAAGTTATTATTAGATTCATTATATATCAATCACTATTTTGATTAATCTTACATCACAGAGCATAAAGGAGAGAAAATATTTGTATAGTAACTACTTAATATGAGGAAAATAGTTTGAATAAAAGTATTATTTTATTGCTTTCACTGCAGCATAAAAACGGATTGGTGGCTTTGTACCAAAGGTTTAACCTTTCTAACTAAAAATATGATTAAGAAAACTTTCATGAAAACATAGATAACTGTTGTGTTATCCTCTTAATATAAAACAGGCATGTTCAGCTCACTAATGTCTGCACTTCATACAACATGGTTATTTGTTTTAATAACTAAGTGACGCAATATTTAAAATTGTGTTTTTAGGTGTTTCTAGTAGAAACCTGGAGGCTTGTTTTGTGTTTTGTCAGCAATATTAGTATAAAAACACAATAAAGGATGCTGCATTTGAGTTTTTAGTGATTAATTAGTGATTGTGTAACTAATTCTGAGGGCTGTAGGCCTCAGGAAAAATTATAAGTATAACATAGTGTTTGAACACTGTGCACCTGGGCGTAATTCCTGCACTCATGCCTGATTGAAATGGAACAGGTTGAGATCTGATCGTGTGGATGGGGTTTTCCAAACAGATTCCGTACTTCTCAGCTCTTTATATAGAACTAATTTATATTCCTCTATCCACCCTTGTCAGTTTTAAGTATTACACATATTGTTGACCTCCCTGACATGTATGAACATTTCCAAAACATTAAAATAAAGACCTGATAGGAATTTATCTGAAGAAAGTTATGGTTCATTGGAACTTGATGTTATTATTTATGGTAATGAGAATGTAACCCATTGTCAATTAAATGTTAAAACATCTTACATTACGGTAACTGGAAATATGGGTGTGCTTTTAAATTATACTGCTTTCAGGCACAAAAACAAGGTTCTAGGTTTCTACTAGAAACATTAATGTTTATGTATTAATTAACTGTGTTGTTTTACCACATTGTACTGTTGAGTCTCTGTTTTGTGAAAAGGTGTTCTATGTCCTAGGAGAACACATGTTGTGCACAAATAGCTTATTTAGCATTGTCTTGTTTAATGATTGTACTGTAGGAAACATGGAATAGACACATTTATACCTCTCCTTATTGACAATAATGAGTTGATAATAACTCAGTTACTAAAATGTTTAATGATGTGCATCCAGTTTCAATGCAAACACATATTATTATTGTGCCGTGTGAGACTGTTATGTATTAGCAACACACACAAAAAAAATGTTTTCAGGGATGCTAAAAGTGAGGTGTATATTGACTTAATAATGCCTTAAACAGACTTGTTCCATCAGCTGCATCATAAAATATAACTAAAAAGCAATAGAAAAACATGTGTTACATAATTGTGTCTGATTGGAAATCACAAGGGTTTGGCTCTCAGCATATTGCATTCTCAGCAGACAGTTTTTTTTTTCTGTCTCTGCAAGACATTCATATCATGACTTTCCTCGATTGCCTAAAGACAACAGCTGCTCTCTGCTAGTTCATTTCAGTGCACTTTGAGTTTAGACTAAGGTAACCTATATAATTGCATTACTAGAGGTCACTTCTGGACAACATCATGTTCATGTTAAACTCTGAATGCCATTAAATTGGCTTCTTTAATGCAATCTTAATAGTTCCAGTGAGGCTTCCATAAGGGTACGCAAGTAAATATCATATGATTGTTGGATATGCAACATAATATTATAAATTCCTTACCTTGTTTTGAACTTTAATGTGGAGTCCTTTTTACTGCCACAGCTTTTCAATAATAACCGAAGTATCACAATCTTCAGGAAACCATATTTGCATTGTCTTCTTTCCCTGCATTAATAAGAAGTACATTTCTAGCTGTTGATGAGCATTAAGAAATGTTATGGTTTTCACAGAATTAACTCTATTTAATGAAATAAACAAATCACCAAATTACATTGTTTGAAAAGAGTTTGTATACCTTCAACTGCAAATGCATACTATAATATTTTCTAAAGTAATCAAATGTTTCTGATATTACAAACATAGCCCTTAGCATATTGATCTGAGACTTAAAGGACAACTATTACACCATAAAATATGGTTCATATGTCCCCATATGTTGGTAGGATTGTGTAAGTAAAGTATCTGTGGTTCAATATCTGTTCAATACTATTGCTTTAGCAACTTTAAACACCTAAAGTTTAATGCTCATCAACACATGTCAGCTGTTTATAGGCTGCAGGAGCTCTTCTCCAGTGTTTTAGGTTGTATAGTTTCATCACTTCCTCCTGGATAGTGAAACAGAAAGGAAAAATATAAAGGGATTATAAGATTCATCTGGAACGGCGACCAACGTAATAATTTAATTTAGTGGATCCTTAGTGTTAACATCTTACTCATTGATACATTTTTTTCATATTGTAAAATATATAAGAAACATAGTGAGGTAGAAATATAAATGGATGGCAATTTGACTTTAGTTAGAAAGAAAAATGGCAAATCCGTTTAAAAGAATCCCGTACCTCAATACTGAGGTTTTTGCACTAAGGAGACAAATACAACACTTGTTGTAAAGTTCTGTATATGTAGACTAGACTGGAGGAAATCATAGTGTGGTGTACACTCACCTAAAGGATTATTAGGAACACCTGTTCAATTTCTCATTAATGCAATTATCTAACCAACCAATCACATGGCAGTTGCTTCAATGCATTTAGGGGTGTGGTCCTGGTCAAGACAATCTCCTGAACTCCAAACTGAATGTCTGAATGGGAAAGAAAGGTGATTTAAGCATTTTTGAGCGTGGCATGGTTGTTGGTGCCAGACGGGCCGGTCTGAGTATTTCACAATCTGCTCAGTTACTGGGATTTTCACGCACAACCATTTCTAGGGTTTACAAAGAATGGTGTGAAAAGGGAAAAACATCCAGTATGCGGCAGTCCTGTGGGCGAAAATGCCTTGTTGATGCTAGAGGTCAGAGGAGAATGGGCCGACTGATTCAAGCTGATAGTAGAGCAACTTTGACTGAAATAACCACTCGTTACAACCGAGGTATGCAGCAAAGCATTTGTGAAGCCACAACACGTACAACCTTGAGGCGGATGGGCTACAACAGCAGAAGACCCCACCGGGTACCACTCATCTCCACTACAAATAGGGAAAAGAAGCTACAATTTGCACAAGCTCACCAAAATTGGACAGTTGAAGACTGGAGACATTCAGATGGTAGAGTCAGAATTTGGCGTAAACAGAATGAGAACATGGATCCATCATGCCTTGTTACCACTGTGCAGGCTGGTGGTGGTGGTGTAATGGTGTGGGGGATGTTTTCTTGGCACACTTTAGGCCCCTTAGTGCCAATTGGGCATCGTTTAAATGCCACGGCCTACCTGAGCATTGTTTCTGACCATGTCCATCCCTTTATGACCACCATGTACCCATCCTCTGATGGCTACTTCCAGCAGGATAATGCACCATGTCACAAAGGTCGCATCATTTCAAATTGGTTTCTTGAACATGACAATGAGTTCACTTTACTAAACTGGCCCCCACAGTCACCAGATCTCAACCCAATAGAGCATCTTTGGCATGTGGTGGAACGGGAGCTTCGTGCCCTGGATGTGCATCCCACAAATCTCCATCAACTGCAAGATGCTATCCTATCAATATGGGCCAACATTTCTAAAGAATGCTTTCAGCACCTTGTTGAATCAATGCCACGTAGAATTAAGGCAGTTCTGAAGGCGAAAGGGGGTCAAACACAGTATTAGTATGGTGTTCCTAATAATCCTTTAGGTGAGTGTATATGTGTATTTTGCTAGTTTTCAATATAAGAAAACTATATAGCAAGAATATTGTTTTGCAATAATAGAAAGTGATGGATATTTAACAACCTTATTATGTAATATAAAATGCCAGATTGTTCTTCAGTGCTTTTCTCTCTGGGCTTGCATTGTATTATCTTGTTTTCAAGAACAGAATCTTGCAGAGCTCATTCATGTTTAGCAAGTGGGTTTGGTTTTAGCTCTACTGACTTGTATATAGAAAGAGTCAGAATTATCTTGATATGCACATATTGGTGATTCCTTACACTAGCTATATTTACAGAAGTATTTACAAGTTGCCACAGACAGACACAGGACAGTACAGGTGAGAGGCAGCCATCTTGTTGTTTGACTAGTTTCAGACCAGTCTTAGCATTGCTCATTTTGTTTTAACTTTGATTAACATTAAGTTAATCTTGTCTGTAGTTTGCCTTAATTGAAGTCAATTTAGCACAGCTGCTGAGTTGGTGAAAGTAAATAAGTTGTAGAAAGGAGATTTAGTCAAGGACTAGCAGGAATTCTGTTCCAGGTGGAGCCAGGTGGGGCAAGTTAGGTGTGAATTGGTGGCAGATAGAAAAAGCTACGTATAGCAGCTGTTGAGAAAGAACTGAGTTGGGACCTTAGAGCAGGACGGCGTAGAGAACTGCTGGGTTACAGTAGGTCGTAACCACAGAAAAGGGCGCGCACCTCTTAGAGACATCCGAAGAGCTAGAAATGCCCAACAGGTTCCAACTGCTGGACACTGACTTGGACAGTGACAGCTCAGAGGGTAATGGGAGGGCAGCTGAGGACCAGAGCACCATGGTGCCCACTCCCCCTCCAGAACAGGGAGGTAGTTATAGTAGGAGACTTGATTCTTAGAGGCGTAGATCACACAGTGTGTTCTAGTGATAAGGAGACCCGCATGGTATCTTGCCTGCCTGGTGCTCAGCTTGCAGATCTCCCTAAACTAGTTGACGGGCTACTGGTCAAATTTGCAGATGATACTAAAATATGTGGCTCAGCAGATACAATCTCGGCAGCACAGGCTATTCAAAGGGACTTAGATAATATTCAGTTGTGGGCTGACACCTGGCAGATGAAATTCAATGTGGACAAGTGCAAGGTAATACATGCAGGTAACAAAAATGTCCACAATAATTACACTATGGGAGGAACAGAACTAGATGAAGTAACACATGAGAAATCTAGGAGTCTATGTGGACTTTCTCCATCACACAGTGTGGGGAAGCAATAAAAAAGGCAAACAGAGTGTTAGGGTATATTGTCAAAAGTGTAGAATTTAAAACAAGGGCAGTAATGTTCATACTGTACAATGCACTAGTTAGAGTTCATCTGGATACTGTGTACAGTTCTGGGCTCCACACTTCAAGATAGATATTGCTTTATATATAGATACAGATATAGATGCAGTTCAGAGGCGAGCAACCAGACTTGATTCAAGTTTTCAAAATCATGAAAGGCATCGACTACATCAAACCAGAGGAGCTTTTCCAGATCAGCAGGGACACACGGACCCGGGGACACAAATGGAAATTGGGCTTCAAGGCATTCAAGACAGAAAACAGGAGACACTTCTTTACACAGAGAGTTGTCACAATCTGAAATAAACTACCCAGCGATGTGGTAGAAGCTGAAAGTTTGGGAACATTTAAAAATAGACTGGATAGGATCCTTGGATCACTTAGTTATTAATGGACACCAAACGAGCACGATGGGTCGAATGGCCTCCTCTCGTTTGTAAACTTTCTTATGTTCTTATATTCTATATCAGTCAAGATGTAGCTCTTGTATACAGAGTTGTTGTTGAGCAGTTGAAGCGAATGGAACTGAAATCTAGTAGAACTGCACTGTATGAAGGGAATTATGACTGTCAAAGGCAACAGTTGATAGAAGCAGCAAGGATATCTGGGCTAGTGGAGAAGTTAAATATTGCTATAGCCAACATTTATATCTTGTTATGAAGTTATTATTATTATTATTATTATTATTATTATTATTATTTTAAAACATATTTTTTGTTTATTGAATTACTGTGTACACATTCCCCTTGTTTCATTTTACTGGAGCATCCTATGCCTGTTTCATCCATCTGTCTCTTTCCAAACCATATCATAGAGGCGTTGATGTAATAACACAGAGTATTCAAGTAGAACTGACCCATGTTTTTTGAATGCCCATTTGCAGATCAGTCAGGATCCAGCAGGTGCTCTCCTATGCAAACAGCTTTGCAGCTTTTTAAAACAACAACACTACAGTAAGGAAAGGTTGGAAAAAAAAGGTTGTGAAAGATTTTACAAGGACACGTGTAGTAAATTGATACTGGAGCCTTGGTTTTTAATAACCTTTTCCTGCTCACAATAACCAAAATCATTTGGTCATGCAGATCATTCTGTATGCTCCCCATGCTGTTCACCTTAAATCTAACTCTTGGGAAATGAGAGTAAATCAGTAATCATAACATTAACTGCTGTCTATTTATTAAATATTCCCACATAACTGAGGGCAACACATTTTGGCCATTTTTTAACAAATAATTTGTAAAGTGAGAAACAAGAAAAGCAAACTCATATTCATAGTAAATAACACGGAAGCCGTCAGTGCAGTTTTTTTTTTTTTTTTTCACAGGCACTTGTTTGTGTCTCAGAAGGAAATAAAACAAGAAACCCAAAGCTGAGTGAAAGGACTCTTAGATCTGATTCCCCTATAATATTAAGATAGTAATAATGAACAGTAGGGCAATGATTGCACAGCACAGATGCTTGATAAAATAAATACAGAACTAAAATAAAATTAATCAAAGAAATTCCATCCATCCATTTTCAACAACTGCTTCATCCATAACAGGATCACTATTCTAAGGAAATTCACTTTTAGGTATTATTATTGCTTGTTTCATATTTTTGTCATATTAAAGTTGAATGTATTGTAGTTATGTGCCACTCTTTCAAAATGTTATGTGCTGTTCACCATCTTCATTACATTATATTGAATAATTAACCAAATGGGATAATTACTTAATTTTAATTACAAAATAGTTTACTTGACAACCTGATTAACAACATGTATTTCATCCTTTCATTTGTTTTCGGTGAGCTTCTGTGAAAAAAGCAAAATATTTGTGTTGTCAGAACTTTATGAATTGGAAGGGAACCTGGCTTTCCAGGTTTGACTTTTAGTTGATAATGGAGCTGATAAGGAAGCCTGAAGGCCAACTCTCACATCATTAATAATTAACATTATTAACATTATTATCCAGTCTATATCCATGCATATGCTCAGTTGGCCTTGAACAATAGATAGTGCTGATATTAGTATGCTCTGTCTGCTGAAAGCTTATGGCAGGTATTGTAAAGCTATGTATGTAAGCGTTATATGAAGTCAAGACAACCCTTGTCGAAAAACAGTACAGTATATTGAGAATTCATGCTTGAAGTATACTAAATTCGTACTTTTTTGACCCAACTTCAAGTATACTACATATGTACTTTTGGATCCAACCTCAATAAAATATAAATACTATATTACATTTCAAAATGCTAAATAAATAGGATAACTGCAGACTTTGGCCCAACCAAAACAAAAATATTGCAAACAATATTTTAGATGGCACACTCACTTTATTCAGTTTACTGAAGTGGCCAACATATATATATACACTCACCTAAAGGATTATTAGGAACACCTGTTCAATTTCTCATTAATGCAATTATCTAACCAACCAATCACATGGCAGTTGCTTCAATGCATTTAGGGGTGTGGTCCTGGTCAAGACAATCTCCTGAACTCCAAACTGAATGTCTGAATGGGAAAGAAAGGTGATTTAAGCAATTTTGAGCGTGGCATGGTTGTTGGTGCCAGACGGGCCGGTCTGAGTATTTCACAATCTGCTCAGTTACTGGGATTTTCACGCACAAACATTTCTAGGGTTTACAAAGAATGGTGTGAAAAGGGAAAAACATCCAGTATGCGGCAGTCCTGTGGGCGAAAATGCCTTGTTGATGCTAGAGGTCAGAGGAGAATGGGCTGACTGATTCAAGCTGATAGAAGAGCAACTTTGACTGAAATAACCACTCGTTACAACCGAGGTATGCAGCAAAGCATTTGTGAAGCCACAACACGTACAACCTTGAGGCGGATGGGCTACAACAGCAGAAGACCCCACCGGGTACAACTCATCTCCACTACAAATAGGAAAAAGAGGCTACAATTTGCACAAGCTCACCCAAATTGGACAGTTGAAGACTGGAAAAATGTTGCCTGGTCTGATGAGTCTCGATTTCTGTTGAGACATTCAGATGGTAGAGTCAGAATTTGGCGTAAACAGAATGAGAACATGGATCCATCATGCCTTGTTACCACTGTGCAGGCTGGTGGTAGTGGTGTAATGGTGTGGGGGATGTTTTATTGGCACACTTTAGGCCCCTTAGTGCCAATTGGGCATCGTTTAAATGCCACGGCCTACCTGAGCATTGTTTCTGACCATGTCCATCCCTTTATGACCACCATGTACCCATCCTCTGATGGCTACTTCCAGCAGGATAATGCACCATGTCACAAAGGTCGAATCATTTCAAATTGGTTTCTTGAACATGACAATGAGTTCACTGTAATAAACTGGCCCCCACAGTCACCAGATCTCAACCCAATAGAGCATCTTTGGGATGTGGTGGAACGGGAGCTTCGTGCCCTGGATGTGCATCCCACGAATCTCCATCAACTGCAAGATGCTATCCTATCAATATGGGCCAACATTTCTAAAGAATGCTTTCAGCACCTTGTTGAATCAATGCCACGTAGAATTAAGGCAGTTCTGAAGGCGAAAGGGGGTCAAACACAGTATTAGTATGGTGTTCCTAATAATCCTTTAGGTGAGTGTATACACACACACACACACACACACACACACACACACCACTGTGCAGTGCTCTTTAACAGGGTGTGCGTTCAGGGGATCCTCGCATGTCAAACCTTTACACTTTTACAAACCGATAGATATCACTTAAAATAAGGTAAGACATCGATAATGTGTTAATTGCATAAACAAGATGCATAACATTCCTCACTTGTTGATACTTAAAAATAACGCCCTAATTGCATTGATTTCAAACTGTGTTTTCGGTGCTGGTGAATTGAAACCGGGAATAACAATAACATGGATAACAATGCATGGTGTTTAAGCCCCTTTATTAAAAAAGATGCTTGATCCGCGTATCTTCACAGAGAGAACAAAATAAACTGTAGTCTTTATAAGTATTAAACATACTTACAATTTACAGACAAGGTACCTGTTTAAGTTTTCAAGAAAATGTGTTTCACGATATCAGTGATTAGCAGGAAACTGGAACCAACTCCTGCATTAAAATGACTGAACATGATACACCTTCTTTGACATAAACACATTATTGATATGTCTGATTTAGCTATGTCGGTTTGTAAAAAATGTAAGGGTATCAAGATCAGGCCCGGTAATGCCCCCTCAGTTGGATTATTTTGCCCCGTCACATGTTATTTTGATCCAGTTATTAACTGTCCATGTAGAAATGTCTTACGGTAATTTGCATTCTTGTTACAAAACTGACGTGCATTGCCGCACATTATGAAATTTTACATCCCCCCCTCCAGCACTTCGCCGGCACCATCAAATCCCCCGCCTCAGCAGATGTAGTACATTTTGTTTCACTTCTTGAACTCAGCTGCTTTTGTTTTTAATAAAGAAAAAAAACTATTCCAAAAGTAATTTAAAAGTAATCTGATTACATTACTGTCTTGGAGTAATGTATTGGATTAGGTTACAGAGTATTTTCAAAACAAGGTAATAAGTATTCTGTAACGGAATACTTTTTAAAAGTAACCCTCCCAACCCTATATATATATATGTTGTGAGAAAAAGATGGCAGCAGGGCCAGGACACTACATTGTCCAGAATCCACTGCTCTGGCAATACTGGGGGAGGCAGAGTCAGGCCTATATAAGAAAGTAGTGCAGAGCAGTCAGGGTTGTGGCTGTGGGGAAGAAGGTTGTTTGTGTCTGCTCTAACAAAGAACAATGTACTTTCCCAAACTTGCTAGGGGTTAGAGATACAACCCTATGTTCAATGCGAAACCTTAGAGATGAGGAGTTAGAGTTTTGTTCGGCGTATTGAACTGTTTATGAGGATTGTTTGTTTGTTTTATTTACTTTGCGGGGGTAAACGTGTGTGACTGTGAGAGACAAATAGGGGCACCAAGTCCTGCACTCCCCTGCATGGTTGACGCTCGCCTGCAGGGGTGCAAAGGCCTGCACTCCCAGCTAAAGACAACTGTGAATTGGGTAACTGCTGCTGTGATCGGAGTGAAGAAGCACCCTAGCGGCCCAACTACAGGTGGGGGCTGGTCACAATGTTTATATATGTATATACATATATACACATATATTTATGTATATACATACACTACCAGTCAAAAGTTTTAGAACACCTACATTTTTCCAGTTTTTATTGAAATGTACACAGTTTAATGTCTCAATGTACTCTGAAATTAAAGTATAGAACAAAAACAATTTTTGTTTCTTAAATAAAATCTCAAAGACATAAAGCTATGCGGTTTCTGTGTGAGTGTATAAACACAATGATCGGTGTTGGAATTGGCTGCAATGCAAGTGGCACCAGTTAAAATCTTGCCTAGGGAAACAAATTGGTCAAACTGAAAACGCTTGCGCCGTGTACACTGAAATCGAGACCAGATAGGTGACATCAAAATACACCCGCGCAGCATTATTGTATAGTAAGTCAAATTGGTACTTAACTAACCTGTGTAATACAGATTAAGTGCAAAGCACTGGTTTTTCATGCATTTGCTTTCTATACATAGAGTGAGGGAAAAAAGTATTTGATCCCCTGCTGATTTTGTACGTTTGCCCACTGACAAAGAAATGATCAGTCTATGATCAGGATATGCAAAGAGGAGTGGGACAAAATCCCTCCTGAGATGTGTGCAAACCTGGTGGCCAACTACAAGAAACGTCTGACCTCTGTGATTGCCAACAAGGGTTTTGCCACCAAGTACTAAGTCGAAGGGGTCAAATACTTATTTCCCTCATTAACATGCAAATCAATTTATAACTTTTTTGAAATGCGTTTTTCTGGATTTTTTTGTTATTATTCTGTCTCTCACTATTAAAATACACCTACCATTAAAATTATAGACTGATAATTTCTTTGTCAGTGGGCAAACGTACAAAATCAGCAGGGGATCAAATACTTTTTTCCCTCACTGTATGTATGGTTATGTACTGTAGCCTATGTATATACAATTAATATAGTTGTATAAATGTGTTGTTAGGTTATAGAATAAAACCGGCTGAAGCACAAGCCAAAACCTGCCGTGACATTCTGTCCCAGGGTAGGACATTAACACCCGCCACTCACCAAATGCGGGTACTTTTTCGCAGTAGCGGGTAACTTTGCCTCATCTAAAAAAATAAACCTGTCTATTATGGGAGGTGGGGAAAATGGCAGCGCGGTGAAAGTGCTCTCTAAATGAGAGCACTTTTAAGGGAGTCAAATGAGGGATGTTTTGAACATTGTACTGCTTCTGAGACCGATAAAACTTAGTTAAGCAAATGTTTTAGTTTTTTAAACTTTTATTTGGACACATTGTTCAGTATTGTAGACAGTTATGACAGATTTGGCAGAGGGGGACACGGAGGTTTATGACGAGAATGTAAATGCAAGGGGGTGGCAAAGATTAAGATATTTCTAGTTTATTTCAGTTGGTCAGCCTAAATGTCAGAATCCCCTTTTCAACCCTAATTACAGAATTAACATAAAAGAAAACTGCAAACATTAAGAAATACACTGAAGTAATAGCTGTGATTTGCACATCTGTAACATTCTGCTCATAGAACATACATATAAATGCTGCTATATAAATACATTTCTTCAGTGGGATAAACCAATTTTCTGTTGTCTTTTTATTTATGGTCAAAATTAATATAGACATATAATATAGATATCTGCCTTGTGGGCCCACCACCCACAGGTGCGATGCCAGATTGGCAGCGGTAGTGATGGACTTGGACGGACTGGACCTTGGTGATAGAGACTGGCTCGTGGGACGTGGAATTTCATGTCACTTGTTTATTTGAAGTTTAGTATTTTGTTTTGTTAAATCACAAAGATTTAAAAAAAATTAAGTGATTTTAAGAATTGATTTAAAAAAAATGTAATCACAAGTATTAAAAATTGAATGAATGTTTTTATTTGTAAAATGTAAAATACTTTAAACAATAAAACAGTATTTCACTGGTGGGGAAAGAGCCGGAGCTTGTGGAGGAGGTGGAAAGGTACCGACTATATATAATTTCCATGCATAGCATTGGCTCTGGAACCAAACTTCTCGATTGGGGTTGGTCTCTCTCCTACTCTGGAGTGGACCTGTGTGAGTGGCCTCGGGCAGGTCGTGGGGATACTCATAAGTCCCAGGCTGGGGGGGAGCATGAGATTGACAGGTGGATAACTGCAGTGTCTGCAGTATTGCGGGCGCTGTATCGGTCCGTGTTGGTAAAGCGGTTGCTGAGTCCTAGGCAAGGCTCGCGGTTTAAACGTCAATCTACCTCCCCATCCTCACCTATGGTCATGAGCATTGGGTAATGACCAAAAGGACGAGATTGCGAGTGCAAGCTTCGGAAATTAGGTTTCTCCCCATGGTGAGGAGCTCAGTAATCTGGGAGAGCCTCGGAGTAGAGTCGCTTCTTCTCCGGATCGAGAGGAGACAGTTGAGGTGGTTTAGGCATCTGGTAAGGATGCCCCCCGGGAGGCTGCCTGTGCAGCTCTACCAGGCACGCCCCACTGGGCGGAGACCTGAGTCCGGCCCAGGGCCCACGCTGGAACGCCTGGGAATCCCCCAGGAGGAGCTGGAATCTGTCGCTGGGGAAAGGGAGGTCTGGTCTGCCTTGCTTAGTATGCTGCCACCGCGACCCTCACCAGGACAAGTGGTGTAGAAAATGGATGGATGGATGGATTAATTTAGACATATTAAATTATGTTTTGTCTGTAATCTTATGCATTTCCATCCACAGTATGCCTTTTCTTTATATTCTCTAGAGAATTCTGTCTCTGACTTCAGCATTCCCTGGCAGAACAAGATCTCAGAATCCTTCTACGAAATGTAGAAGAACTGTTGCTGGAAGGGCCTGGGTGGTAATTAAAGACATTGTACACACCAATCGATTGTACACATCGATAAAGCCAGGGACACACCAATGCGTCGTCTATGTCTATGGACCCAGACACACCAGCACTTCGCCTCACGTCAATTTCTCGGGCTTCATGTCAAGATTTCTCCCAGAGCAATTTTTGACACAAAGCTTGAGAGACACATGGCTCTCGACCAGTGGCAGTCCAATCCTGAGTGACATCACCACTATAATGTTGAACATTATGGGACAGATGTATTAAGTAGTTTATAATAATAATAAGCACTGTTTATTTGAAGTTTAGTATTTTGTTTTGTTAAATCACAAAGATTTAAAAAAATTTAAGTGATTTTAAGAATTGATTTAAAAAAAATTTAATCACAAGTATTAAAAATTGAATGAATGTTTTTATTTGTAAAATGTAAAATACTTTAAACAATAAAACAGTATTTCACTGGTGGGGATTCTCACTATGATTTGATTGATGAGTTATGTGTATTTAAAAAAGTACACACATGTCAATGGTTTAACAATGTTAAAGGGAATAAAAGTTTGTAACCATAACCTATTAAATGTGTCACAAAATGAATAAATATACTGCAAGCCATATCATTAATTCAATACCAATACCCTGTTCACTGTGAGACCTAGAAGGAATAAAAAGATTTTGAGAATTTAGCATTGTACCTCATGCGATAAGTATATGTTGTCTGCACTTCATTACTTTTCAGTTCATATCTCCAGTACTTTTTATGTCATGCATTGACACACATATGGTCAGGAAAAAAAAATAAAGTTAATTTATAATTAGTTCAGGTTATAATTAATCTATACTGATATGTCTATACTGCAGTCTACCAATGAATGTATATTAATTAGACAATCACTCCAGCTATATATATATATATATATATACATATATACACTCACCTAAAGGATTATTAGGAACACCATACTAATACTGTGTTTGACCCCCTTTGGCCCTCAGAACTGCCTTAATTCTACGTGGCATTGATTCAACAAGGTGCTGAAAGCATTCTTTAGAAATGTTGGCCCATATTGATAGGATAGCATCTTGCAGTTGATGGAGATTTGTGGGATGCACATCCAGGGCACGAAGCTCCCGTTCCACCACATCCCAAAGATGCTCTATTGGGTTGAGATCTGGTGACTGTGGGGGCCAGTTTATTACAGTGAACTCATTGTCATGTTCAAGAAACCAATTTGAAATGATTCGACCTTTGTGACATGGTGCATTATCCTGCTGGAAGTAGCCATCAGAGGATGGGTACATGGTGGTCATAAAGGGATGGACATGGTCAGAAACAATGCTCAGGTAGGCCGTGGCATTTAAACGATGCCCAATTGGCACTAAGGGGCCTAAAGTGTGCCAAGAAAACATCCCCCACACCATTACACCACCACCACCAGCCTGCACAGTGGTAACAAGGCATGATGGATCCATGTTCTCATTCTGTTTACGCCAAATTCTGACTCTACCATCTGAATGTCTCAACAGAAATCGAGACTCATCAGACCAGGCAACATTTTTCCAGTCTTCAACTGTCCAATTTTGGTGAGCTTGTGCAAATTGTAGCCTCTATTTCCTATTTGTAGTGGAGATGAGTGGTACCCGGTGGGGTCTTCTGCTGTTGTAGCCCATCCGCCTCAAGGTTGTACGTGTTGTGGCTTCACAAATGCTTTGCTGCATACCTCGGTTGTAACGAGTGGTTATTTCAGTCAAAGTTGCTCTTCTATCAGCTTGAATCAGTCGGCCCATTCTCCTCTGACCTCTAGCATCAACAAGGCATTTTCGCCCACAGGACTGCCGCATACTGGATGTTTTTCCCTTTTCACACCATTCTTTGAAAACCCTAGAAATGGTTGTGCGTGAAAATCCCAGTAACTGAGCAGATTGTGAAATACTCAGACCGGCCCGTCTGGCACCAACAACCATGCCACGCTCAAAATTGCTTAAATCAACTTTCTTTCCCATTCAGACATTCAGTTTGGAGTTCAGGAGATTGTCTTGACCAGGACCACACCCCTAAATGCATTGAAGCAACTGCCATGTGATTGATTGGTTAGATAATTGCATTAATGAGAAATTGAACAGGTGTTCCTAATAATCCTTTAGGTGAGTGTATATATATATATATATACACATTGATCAGCCAATAACATTATGACCACCTGCCTAATATTGTGTAGGGCCAAAACAGCCCTGATTCGTCGAGGCATGGACTCCACTAGACCTCTGAAGGTGTGCTGTGGTATCTGGCACCAAGATGTTAGCAGCAGATCCTTTAAGTCCTGTAAGTTGTGAGGTGGGGCCTCCATGGATCGGATTTGTTTGTCCAGCACATCCCACAGATGCTCGATTGGATTGACATCTGGGGAATTTGGAGGCCAAGTCTACACCTTGAACTCGTGATTCATTAGACCAGGCCACCTTCTTCCATTGCTCCATGGTCCAGTTGTGATGCTCACGTGCCCATTGTAGGCGCTTTCGGCAGTGGACAGGGGTCAGCATGGGCACCCTGACTGGTCTGCGGCTACGCAGCCCCATACACAACAAACTGCGATGCACTGTGTGTTCTGTGTGTAGCTCGTCTGTTGGATCGGACCACACGGGCCAGCCTTCGCTCCCCACGTGCATCAATGAGCCTTGGCCAACCATGACCCTGTCACCGGTTCACCGCTTTTCCTTCCTTGGACCACTTTTGATAGGTACTGACCACTGCAGACCGGGAACACCCCACAAGAGCTGCAGTTTTGGAGATGCTCTGACCCAGTCGTCTAGCCATCACAATTTGGCCCTTGTCAAAGTCGCTCAGATCCTTATGCTTGCCCATTTTTCCTGCTTCTAACACATCAACTTTGAGGACAAAATGTTCACTTGCTGCCTAATATAGCCCACCCACTGACAGGTGCCATGATAACGAGATTATCAGTGTTATTCACTTCAGATATCAGTGGTCATAATGTTATGGCTGATCAGTGTATATACTGTATGTACTACACAGTACAATATGGATAACTTGTAACTACTGTTTTAAAATAACAGTGGCTCTCAAAAGTATTCACCCCCCTTGGACTTTTCCACATTTCATTGTGTTACAACATGAAATCAGAATGGGTTTAATCAGGCGTTTTTGCCACTGATCAACACAGAAAATGTCCATTATGTAAAAGTGAAAAATATAATCGGCAAATTGTATGTTGTAACACAATGAAATGTGGAAAAGCCAATGGGGGTGAATACTTTTGAGAGCCACTGTAAAGGGGAATCACAATGGAATGTAAAAGATTAATTACATTTCATGTGATAAAGATTGCAGCTTCCATCATACCACAACCCTCCTGTAGTTCACTTGAAAAAACAACACATAATTAATACTGGCTAAACTTACTAACACACTTATTAGAGAATGTCTGAACAACTTTTTTATATTTATGTAGAGTGTGTAAGTCGACCCCAGCTCAAGTTCAAAATACTGACTTATCCTACAGCTCCAAATGATATGAAAAGCCAAACATTTTTTTCTAGGGAATGAGGTCACCGCAGGTTCAGTTTAAACACTATGAGCCCTGTTACACATACTTATTTTGTTTTTCCAGCATTTCTGCATTTTGAACTATTGGCCTGCTCTTTAAATATAATGATGAATGCAGTCTCATTTGTAAATTACTTTGACTTGGGTGCATTATTAGTGCATTTCTAATATTTCCAGATGATCCCAGCAGGCTGATTTTATTTGGGAGCTTCCAGGGGGCAGAACAATGCTGATTGGCCCTGTTGGGGTTGGCTAAGCTAAAATCAGCTGTGATGGCTTAAGCCACTCACCTGTGACCCTTCCAATCTCGCATGTTTGTGGTGTTATCAGGAAAGCCCTGCTATTTGCGTTCGTGGTTCATAGTGCAAACAAAAATGCAAAGAGGACATGTTTCAGAGGACGTGTAGCTGTCATATTCCCTGGTAGTAGGGGCAGCTCCAACTGATCATTCCAAAAGGCTAACGCATGAAAACAGTAGAAACAACTGGCTTTAAATCAAACTTTTCTGTCTACAATTCAAACTTTAAGTTAAAACTGAACTTAAACCAATCCTATTAAACATTTAACATTTACAATGCACAATCAACAAATACATAAATACACCAGATTTTGACTTCCGTCAGTCTATAAATGCATCTCAATTATTTTCAAATAGAGTACACATATATGTATTTTAATTAAGAATGTATCTGAAAAACTTGCATGTATCTCAGGTACATGGGTATTTCCGTTCATTTTAAGCATCTATTACAATTGTGACTAAGGGCTGGATTAAATCAAAACTTTGACCCACCCGCTAATAGCAAACTACAAACCTGTCCATCATAGCGATTACATTTATGATTAGAAGAAAGTGGCATCTTACTAAAAATGAAGCAACTGAGTACAGTTTTCTATTAGCGGGTGGGTCAAAGTTTTGATTTAATCCAGCCCTAAATCTGTTTTCTTGCACATTTATTTTTATTTTTCACTCACAAATGCATGAAATGCACTGTTTTGAGTCATTGTTATTATGTTATCATATTACATATTTTGTGTATGATCATCGTCTTAATGAGTCACATCTAATTACACATCCAGTTTCCCCCGTGCTGATCAGCCACTTGTTTATTTTTTTCATTGGTCAAAGGACCTGATGTTTTTATTTACTTTTATTTATATGTATATTTAGACAGCTTGACCCCTTTGGTCCAGCTGTGCTTTAGGAAATATTACACACTTACCATACAAAAGAGAGTATTCATTAAAGTTCAAACTGACCTTTGTGTCTGTGGCTTGTGTGCTGAGTACTTTGGAGATTCAAGGGAAATTGGGGAGTAACTAGCGGTCCTAGTTCCTCTATACAAAAACCAGTAGGTGGCGTAGACATCAGTATTCTGACTGTGTAACATCTTGTGGTGGTAAGATCTGTTATTTAGCAATCTATCATTATATCACTTAAATGCATTAGAAAATGTCCCAATGGGAATTCCACAGACCTTGTAAATGTTTATAGGAGACAGAGATGTAAGTCTGATAAGTCTGCTGCAATCTGCTCCAAAGGGACAAAACAAGTATCCTTGAGTTCCAGTATCAATATTCTTAAGTGTCCACTAAGGATCTAAACCTTTGTCACTGATTAAAGTTCCATATAACCTCAAGGACAGGGGCTCTCCTCACAATACAATAACAGCCATACAGGTCAACTACTCCAATTGAATAAAGGATTTGAGTGCATGTCAAAATTGTTCAGCATTTATTATGTCTTTTTTAATCAATCTATTATAAATAACCACTTTATCCAGTACAGGGTCATGGTGAGCCACACTACAGGGCAATTTAGAGCAGCAACTAAACCAGCATGTCTTTGGGATAAGGGAGGACACCAGAGCACCCAGACAAAACCCACGCAGCCACGGGGAGAGCATGTAATCTCCACACAGACAGACACCCAAGGCTGCAACTGAACACCTACGAGTTGTGAGGTAGCAGGAGATATATGGATATCTCTTGCATGAAGTAAGGATGTCCTTGGCCAGCAGGGTCCATGTGTAAAAGGCCTGCAATCAGGTATGCAACGTCTTGGTGAAGCCAAAAAGTGTACACTGATTTTATATAATTGGCAAAAATATATATTGCTATTCCAGAGGTAATATTTAACACAATTAAGCATATACATCAGAGCGTTACCAATGCCAAGATGTTTGACTGTACTGTGAACAAGGGGTCGTGCTGGGTAACACAACAACTACAGCAGTGAAGTGTGTGGTGTCAAGGGTGAGAGGTTGCACACCACTACCTGACTTGTGTGTCTAAAATCATTCGACTACACCACCTAGCAGTTGACCACAGGCACTGGGGCGTGTTAACCCTCAATGTAAATCACAACAGGATGTTACTTTCTGTTTCTCTCTTTTTCTGTCCTTGAACTGGTACTTTGTCTGGGTTTCGCAAGATGGGCGTACACCATGAAGGACTCAGGACAACAGTAAAATCTACTAATTATTTTATTTTCACTCACAGGTAGCAGCAATAAAATCAAGATTTGGGAACCAAGATTAAAATGACTACAAATGAAACACATGCACTGCCATGGCTGGGTACCCCAGGCAATTATACTTAGCTGACCCTGACTTCTGCTTGCTTTTCAATCGCCGGTTCCTCCTGTCCTGTAAGGGGGCTGACATTCTGCCTCTTGCCTCCTCTCAGGGTCTGTACTTTGCTTACAATCTCTGAGTGCAAAGTCTATTCTAGTCTTTATTTTTCATGCCAGCCATGCAATCCAAAAAATGGAGATAAAAGAGGTTAAAAGTCAAAGGTGTTCCCAAATGAAAGACAAAAAATCTCAAATATTTGTAATTCAAACTAGGCGTTTGCAATAGTCTCGGGTTGTTATACAAAAGCTTAAAAAAAAAAGGATTTGCAATAGTCCCTGGATTCTTTTTTTTATTCACTTAAATATAAACGTTTGTAAAAATAATTATATCTAATAAGTGAATAAGTAAAAAAACAAAAAAACAAAAATACCGTAATAAGCAAATTTTGGATTATCTTCTCTAAATGTCCTACGGGTGACATATGGGACAGAACCTATTAAATGTAAAACTATGTGACAAATAATTATTCATATTAAAAAGGTTAGTGCTGTATTTCCACATTTTGTATTTGGTTGGATTCAGGGTAAATCCAAAGGAATTTAAGCTTGGTCAGGAAAATATTGTTCAAACTTTTATCTTATCACCTCTTTGCTCACATTGATAGAAGAGTTTGTAGTATAACAGACCCTCTAATTCTACTGTGATGTTTGGGACATGTCACAGGAGGTGACTTTTAATGCAGGGATGACTTTTGATTTGCACTTTATGTTTATTTATTGTTAATTTCATTATTTGTATTTAATTGGTGCACTACAGTGTATGGGGCTTTCACTATTTCTTTATTTTCACATAAAGCCCAGACAAGCCACACCTGCAGTGATTTGGGCATTGACCAAGCTCCCATCAACAGAGCAAACTACACTAGGGAGGACTTGTGAATGCACATCCAGTGTAGGTGGACAGAGACAGCACTGGAAGATACAAGAAAGTGTTTTATGCTGTTGAAGCTACAAGGAGCAAGTTTAACTGGAAGCTGAATAATAGTAACTTGTAGTGTGTGAGAAGTGTGGGCCTCAGTGATTATGAAAACAAAACACATAAATCACAGAAGACAATTCTGAATTGACAGTTGAATTCTTTATTAGCTCCCCCGTCAGTTCGTGCTGCTGCTGTATGTCCATGTTGGCATTAAAAGAGTGGGCAATCTTTTTGTGAGCCGAAAGAAGAAAATAAGAGGCATTAGGGGTAACATTGAGGCTCTTCTTACGACAGTGAGGGTTCTTATGGCCCCTGGTCCAGGGCCGACTCGGGCACAGGCACCTGCAGGAGAAAATGCTGTGTAGAGCAGTGAGAAAGAAAGAAAGAAAGAAAGAAAGAAAGAAAGAAAGAAAGAAAGAATGAAAGTTTACAAATGAGAGGAGGCCATTTGAATCATCGTGCTTGTTCAGTGTCCATTAATAACTAAGTGATCCGAGGATCCTATCCAGTCTATTTTTAAATGTTCCCAAATTTTCAGCTTCAACCACATTGCTGGGGAGTTTGTTCCAGATTGTGACAACTCTCTGTGTCATTAAGAACTATCTTCAGTGTAAAGAACAAGGAGTCCTGGAAGTGATGGTATGGCCCCCACAGAGCCCTGATATCAACATCATCGAGTCTGTCTGGGATTACATGAAGAGAGAGAAGCAACTGAGGCTGCCTAAATCCACAGAAGAACTGTGGTTAGTTCTCCAAGATGTTTGGGCTGACCTACCTGCCGAGTTCCTTCACACAGGCAAAGGGTGGTCACACAAAATATTGATTTGATGTAGATTTTTCTTCTGTTCATTCATTTTGCATTTAGTTAATTGATAAATATAATCTATTAACATGTCTATTTTTGAAAGCATTCTTACTTTACAGCATTTTTTCACACCTGCCTAAAACTTTTGCACAGTACTGTAGATGGGCTAGAGACGTCACTGATTGAATGCAAATAGAGATTACTTCACTACGTCTGACCTGTAGAGGTGTCTGCTCAGACCTCCCACTCTCCATTTTCCCGAGGTTGAGCTCCAGCTGATCATTGCGAGGGGCTGCCCTGGACGCCTAAAAGGGAAGGGCAAGTGGATAGCGACACCCAGAGAAGACTGCATTATACACCCAGGGGAGAACTTACTGGACATTGTGTTTTCTTTGTGCATTAGTGTTCTTTTAGTATTAGGGTTTTTAGTTGTTGCTTTTGTTTTGCTTCTCCATAACTTTAAGAAAGGCAATTTGTACTGTTAGAATTACTCTAGTTTTAGTTACCTCACTCTGTACTTTGTGCCCTGTACAGCATTACCTTGCCGAAGACTTCTTGATAAATAAAGGAAAAAAAACATTTGGGGTGGCGTAGTCAGAAATGTACACATACATACAATATATAAAATAAAATAAAGTTGATTTAAAAAAAGAGTTGGTATAGAAAGAAACAACTATATACTGGTGTGACAGGACGCCGTCCGTGTTGTCCGCTGCCTTGCAATGAGTACTGAGGCGATTTTGTCATCAGCAGCAGCCGTGCTTCGGTTACTTAATCTCTCTCTCTCTCCTTCCCCGGGTAGTAGCTGTCCAAGGCAGAGGACGACTGACCCGTGTGCCTTCTGACTGCCTGGAGCACGTTGTTTTTATTTGGATGTTTGTGGACTGTTTTGCCTTGTTTTTTTTGGTGTTTTCACTGTTGGACTGTTCTGCTACCGCAATAAAGCCTGGACAACGCTGGTAAACCCGAGACTGCCAGTGGTTATTGTGTCCGGGAAGGGAAACTCTTAGGATGGGAGTAGGGTATTGGGGAGCAAGATTTGTACTCAAACAAAGCCATGAACCTAGCAGAAGAAATGGCAGGTCATATTTATGAAAAAGCTGTTCAGATTGTGCAACACAGTAACTGAAATACAATACTCTGAAAATACCATATGTGGAAAGCTATGTCCTCCAAGCAAGTTAGAAATACTTTATTTGCATAGAAAGAGAAGGCTGAAGTCACATTTAAATGACATCCAGTTCCTGAGGGAGGTGTTGAAGTGATGGATGAATACAAATAATATATCGAAACCAGGGTGAAAAGACAGGTGAACTTAACTGAACATAGCCAATATAATATAGATACTAGCTGCCCAGTCATGGAAGTCAAATCTTGGCAATGCTAGTGCTTTGATTGAAAATACAGGATTGTCAGACACGTTGGCTTTTGGAAGCCCTTATCTCTGATAGTGATACTACATAGTTCAGGGTCTTATGCTACTCTGAGAACAGCCCTTTGTACCATTTGGTTGCCTCCATCATACTATTGTACCACTTGCACTTTAGCCTCAGGAGTTAATAAAAGGGAAACAAAGACAGGAGTTGTGTCCTTGAAAATGTTAATTTACCTTGGACATGTAAAAGATAATTAACCTTGAATGTTCAACAGCAATTGTAAGATAAACTTCCCAACTACGTAAATCAGCATTGGTTGGAAAATTGCTATCTGATTGAAATTATTGCTGCAATTAATTGAAGGCCAAAGTAGACAAACCAACCAGTATACAGGTGGAATACATCCAGGTGAAAGGTGATATGAATTGTTCTCAGAAAATCAAATTCAGAAAAATCGAATGCTTGTACACGTTTCATTTGATGTCTCTAACATGGTGCATCATGATGGGGTTAACTTTGTTGGTGACAGGTGTAACAAAATACAGTCTTAACATAATCTGGTACATTTTCACTTTTGTAATTACCTCAAAATACAACATTTACGATTTATATGAAATACTGCTTGGCACCATATTCATTGATTTTTTGTGGCTCAACTGACCTGTCCCAGTCTCCTTATATGGCCTCAGAAGTATCTACTAAACTATTCCCAGGGATAAGATTAGATGTATCTTGTTTCATTACACTGTTATATGATTAATGTTGTATAATTAAAAGTAATGCATATGTCATTTGATCCATATTAGCTGAGTATAATCAAGTTAGATGAGTTAATTACGTCTGGAAAAGGACTTATGCAATTTATATGACAATTCTAAAACACCCTATCATAAATTGCAATAAGACAATCAGACTTTAATGGGATGGCCTCACTGGGGACTTTCAGGGGCTTTGGTTGAAGTTCCAAATACCCGTTAAAAGGTAAAGGGCTGTTACACTTCAATGTTACACAACACATACACACCCAAAAAACTAATGTTTTTTAAGATGGTTTAATTAAGTATTTATTTTAAGAATTCACATTTATTGTTTACATGTTATTTGGGAAAAAAAAATTAAGCATATTGAAGCTAATGATATATTGAATGTCTGTCAGATGATAATATTACATTCTTGAAAAGTGATAACTCGGTGTGGAACTCATATGTGGACAACTCAGTCCACATATGAAGTGAATTGCAGCCTCATCAGTTGGCATTTGGACCATTTTGATAAAATGCACTGAAATTGTGACTAATTGAGTACATTATGAAAATGACAGCCAATAGCATAGATGGATATATGATGATGTAGCATCTGCCTTTAGGCCAGGCAATGTTTCAGATAGTTACAGAAAACCATGACAAACTATATTCATATGTCACAAAAAAACAGTATGTTAATATGTTGCCAGTTTAGTTATAGATTTACAGAATTATTAATTTCATAATATATTTCATGCAGCTGAAAATGGATTGAGGCAAATATGTATTCTTTATATTTCTGTTTGAATATACATTTCAGAAAAATACAGTCCATAGCAATTAAAAAAAATATATATAACTTTTGAGAATTTAAAATATAATTGACAGTGCTATCCATAAATACAGTAAAATACAATCAAATAAACAGTACAGTTATATTACAGTTGAGTAAAGGATGTTGTTAATTTAATTAATTTTCAAAGCTTTTTTCTGTTGATTTTCTGAGATTTAATGTAAGATTTTAAACATTCGAGAGAGAGAAATGCTAACGTGGAAATGGACAAAAATCTATTCAATGGAGTTTTGGAATTTTAGCTAAATTGTTTTAAAACATCACAAAATGAGCATATGTTTGCAAAGGGGGGAAACAAAGCTTTGAAATTCCTCCTGTACTCTGGAATAGAACATATTTGATATTGTGACATGGTGCTAGGAGGAGCACAAAACTGCCTGTATAAAGCAGGAAGCAGGCATGCCATGCGTAGGTGTTGGCTGGGGGACTTGGAGAAGGACCCAGAAAGACAAAGAGTACCTATGCTTATTGACTTTGGCTTATGCTATGTCTGTCTGTCTGTCTGTCACCTCAAAAAGGCAGGTAAGGTAACTAGGAGCCAGTGTTTGTTTGAGTTTTGTTTGCAGAAATGTTAGATTATTGAATACATTTGTGGCACACTAACACCTCTTGCCACAATGCCAACATACCAAAATGTCCTACTGATGCTGCTTTCTAAGAGCCATCTATCTTTTATTGCATGTACCAAGAGCACATTATACCACAGGTCCTGATGTTTACTAACACTTTGCCTAAATCTGTGTATGCATTATTCTGTATTCTGTATAATAATATGCATTATTATTATTATTTCTAGTTCAGCCAGTGCTGTGGTGGACTGAGATCTCTCTCTACTGCACATTAAAAAGAGATGGATAAAGCAATTTAGATTTTCTATATGTCTATGGTTTGCATACTGGATATAAAGATAAGACAGTCATGTAACTAGTAGCAGATGATGCTGACAAGTCTGCTATATATAATGCCTTTGAACTTTAAGTCAATCCGATGAAGGCAACATCTAAAATTAAAAAGACTTCTTGTACTAAAATAAAACATCTTAAAAGTAGACTTAAGACACATGTTCAATCCATCTTATAACTATAAGTAATGTCCTGGTGTTGAATATTTCTTATCCTAGTTGATGGATATAGTGTTCAATAGCACACACCTTGTCTTTGCATAAGCCATGTATTATAACTAAATAACCTTTATTAAATAAGGGCTTAAGTAATGCATGTTCCCCCTATGACCAGAATGGGGCACTGTTGACTGAGTTCCATATCCCAAAACATTTTGCATGACTAAATGTGTATCTATGCCAGGTTTCACGTTGCTAATCCAAAGTGCAATGTTTGTGTCTTAACTGCATCACTAATGGTTGTAGTAATAGAAGACGTGTTTGTTTATGATTTTGGGTCATGAACAAAGGTTAATCTTCCATAAAAAGAATAAGGATTATTCAACAGTAGTTTTCACAAGGACATGTCAATGAATCCTATGGAAAGTGATGTATTGTATTTCAATTTATTATTTTATTGATTTCCATGAGGAGTCTTAATACCTCAATATAATAAAGAATACAAAGCATTTAAATTTCAGAAAATGTAACATAAACAACATCCCATGAATCTAATCAAATGTTAGGTCTTACATCTGAGTAAGAAAGTGAACTGAATTTTTTAATTGTTAATTGTTTAATGCTTAACAGGTTCAATATGGGTCACATGGCTTCTTCAAGAGAGAAACACTACATATGTGTACAGCATTATATTCCTGTTATGTGCCACAGAGCTCTGTAAATGGGTTTAATCTTCTATGTCAGACTGGAAAAATGTACTATTGTGTAATTATAACATTTATTTTTTAGGTTTTGAATTTTAAAATGAGGTATTGTCATATATGAACTCACTGTAGGATTGATTATATGCAGGAAAAATATATACATATTTTTAACAGCTACACCCAATGTGTTAAGGATTTGTGTGTCTATTCTTGCTTTTGAAAAGTACCATGAGAAAATTAAAATGATCTTGTTTGAATTGTCATGAAGCTTTCAGTATGGTAGTACAGCACAATAAGACATGTTGCATGGTTGCCAAAAATAATGCAGGTTGACGGATTAAATGTAACACTGGATGGGGCTTGTACTCGTCACCAGTAATGGAACCATGGAATGGGAATGAGACAGACGCTGCGCTGGACTTTAAATAACAACATGTATAACAAAAATGTTTGAAACAAGGGAATGCCATTTGTCCCATTATGACTTGTTTTCTTGTGATTGATTTATTAATCCAAATAACTTATCAATATATATATTTTAAGAATAAGGATCAGTACAATGTAACCATGTATGTGTGATGTAAACTACAATACTTAATTAACATGTGCATTGCAATAGCTATATACAGTGAATCCCAACCTTAGTGTTTCTGATCTATATATTCTGATATATAGATAGATAGATAGATAGATAGATAGATAGATAGATAGATAGATAGATAGATAGATAGATAGATAGATGTGTGTGTGTGCGTGTGCGTGTGTTATTTTTTTCCTGAGGGGAAGGTTTACATATCTCTTCATTTCTCATTCTCTTCTCCCATGTATGTTTTTAGGTCAATTATGGTCCTGCCTGACTGCCTGCCCTGAATTCTGTGGCCTGAGATGCATTGCTTCAGTGTTTACCAGACATTATCAGACTGTTTTACGTCTGACTGCATTTATGGAATACACTGTTTATTGCACCAGCCAAGAGGTTAGAAAAACATCAATTTGAAATGCCTTGACTGAAAACACATACTTAAAATTGTACCTACAATTCAATAGAGTCAATAATTCTGAAAGGTCTGATTGCTAAATATGAAGGAAACAGAACATCAGTTTGTATCCAATTTTGTCAAAACAAGACTGAAATAATCATATTAATCCACAAGAGATTCTGTTTTTTCTTTGACTGTTGTGAATGTATGTTTTATTGCAGTTATATTGTATATAATGAATACAAAAGGAAATGTGTGATTTAAACAGAATTGTTACTTTCTATGTGTTGTTCATTATTACTTCTGAGACACTTTATTAAATGGATCTTACAGTATACATGCTGAGACAAAGTTATGATGGATTCAATCATTACAAAATCCCTGGTAAATAATGAAAACATACAATGTACTAGAGATCTCAGAAAATCCACACCAGCCACTAAATTAAGGACAATAATAGGAACTGTAGTGTTTCACACGGTTCAAACACAGTTCAATAAAAATCCTCTTAAAGCCCGATGACACTTATGACCCAGATTTCTGTCACATGAATGCCTGAAGGGGAAGAAAGGTATCGGTCATGGGTAGGATTCCTCCATTGGGTTCCTAATGAAAGTGGAAGATTTTTCTCCATAACCTTACACTTAATTGCAAAATACAGTTTGTGTTCTGGATTTATTTCTGCAGATATGAGCAATTTATCAAATTAAATTAAAAGCATTTTAATTAAAACAACAGACCTGATAAACAACTGTCCACAACAGCAATTCACGGTGAAGCTAGAAGCACTCTGAAGTGCAAAAATCAACAGAACAGCTACCTAAAACATGCAAAGGCAGCAAAAACAATTAATTATTGACCACTTGTTACGTACCAACCATGTTATTGAATGGAAGAAGACCAAGGAGTGTGATGTTCCACAGCACTTAAATTATATAAGGGGAGCTAAAACAGAAAACAGATCCACAGATCTTTTTACAATGTCTGATTTTAAGCCTATGGTGGATGTCTGATAGTCATGCTCACCAGTGACAAATGTTTTCTTATCATACATGGACTGATTTTGTTAGAATTACATTGCCAGAATTTTGAGTAAGTACAGTGTACTCTTAGTATCTGAAAATATACAAACAATGAAAATATTTGTTAATGCAAATCAGTCTTCTTCATGACTGCAGTCTTGATTATAAATCCAGAGATTAGAGAAACAATGCATTATATTAACATTGCCAACATATCTGGGAAAATGCAGCCATTTATATTTTTGCTGCAGTTCAATGTTAGCTACAGAATGAAATTCATTAGATTTCGGATTGCTCTATATATATATATATATATATATATATATATATATATATATATATATATATATATATATATATATATTACAGCACTATTAGAATGTGAGCATGCAACTTAGTTTGAAGAAATTCATTCATCTTCTTGATGCTATATTTTTCACAATTAACCTTACTGAAATTATTTTTACATTGCTGCAATATTATGACCTGTGGTAAAATAAATAATAGAAAAGGTCAACTACTTTCCTGAGCTGAAGGTTTTTTTTGTTTTGATTTTTACATTTTACATCTTATACATACTGTGTAAGATTTGATTAACCACTGTTTTTGTATCTATTCTATTACCCCCTGAGTTGCCATATTTGACACTGTACATCCTCCATGAAATAACAGCATTTGGATACATTCAGGTATATGGGAAACATATTTAAAGTTCCTGACTTTTGAAACAAACTTTTATGTCAATCTCACTGGAATTAAGGCAACTCACATTCTCAGTCATAAACTATATATCACCCAATATTATTACAATGCACTGAAACACTTAACTATGATCTGCTCATGACGTTTGCTGAAATAATTTCAGAGGAATTCATTTACCTTTGCTTGACACAACCTGAGTTTAACAATGATAAATTAAACTTCAAAATCAAGGTTATTGTATTATATTCTTCTCTGCTTCTCTCTCCTCTCTTATGGCTTTCATATGAAGTGACATATTTATGACTTATCAAGCGATAACATAGAACATTTTCTGCCTCAAAATTTCCTATTCTGTTTCACAATACACTCACTTCTGTGTTTCCTCTTTCTTCAGTTTTTTTAAAACGTCATTCTAAAATTGAACTATTCCAGCAAAGGTCAATGTAATTTTTTTTGTTCATTTTAGTAAACCAAAGTTTAAAAAAATATAAAAATGCAAAATGCAAAAACACTGAAAATTCGTTAACACAGCATATCAATAGTTTATAATAATACAATTGCCTTTTTACCTTGAGAAACTAAGATGTTAGTTTAAAGAAATCTAAGCATTCTTAATACAAAGTTGTCTGGTTTACTATACAGATATTGCTTATAACTACTTTGCAAGAAAGTTGAATGAATCATTGTACTTTTTGGATAAATAAAAACATCATCCTTTTGTGAGGAAACTAACAACAATAATCTTTGTTTGCTTTGCAGTAAGTTCTGTAATTCTTGTGGTCTTTTGCACAGCCCTTGGAGTTTAAATGAATGTGTCCATATATTCATCAGACATTCTTAAAGATGCCACTAGAGGGGAACAAATACATACAGTGGAAGCAAGCCTGAACATATAGTATTGTATGTTTTTGTCTAACACAGGTAAATGCAGAAGTCCTGTACATATATTTATTTAAATTGTGAAATGCACTTTTAGCATGCTGATGATGTGTTTTGAACAATGTGTCTTCCTCAGAATAGTTTAGGCAGGTTTAATGAGCACAGGTCTGTTAGGTATTGAGTGAACACAGGCATATGACTCTATACCTATTATCATGTTCTGTATAGTGCCCGTCACTAGAATATTTGCTAATTAAGGTAAACATTTCCACAAAATGTCCTGTTATTCTTCACTCCTACTCAGCGCTCCATAAGAAACTGAAAAGTGAACAGAACAATATATCTCTCCCAACTTTAATCCAAATGATCCCACCCCTAGATAGAAATGTAATTCTCTTGACCAGGGGTAAGGATACTCTGGCACTACTACATATATGCACAAACTATTCAGCATATATAAACAGTTGAACTTTTTTCCCCACACATCAAGCAACAAAACGAACAGGGTACACTTACAATGGAGAGCATGTTAAAAAAAAAAAAAACATCTGGAGGTTTTTTCTATAAAATCTCACTGGGGTATACAGGGCTTTAAAGCTTGGCTGATGTAAAAACTTACACAACACTTAGACTGTTTTATCTCCAACTTGTCTCGCTTTGCTTCACCTGGTTACAGCTATTCTGTTTGCTCACAGCTGGATTCATTTTGAGCTATTAAAGTTTTCTGCATGGAGTTTTGGCAATTTTGATCGCCTTTGAGTTTGCCAGTTTCCTGGACCTCAAGCAGGGGTTGCCTGAAGACAATTTGCATTGATGGGTACAGATATACACCCTAACAAAATGAACAAATAAGCAAATACAATGTAATGATTTACCACTTTATTTGCTCACTCATTCCACCCTGATTCTTTAACAGGGAAAACATATGGTTATATTTATAAAACTAAAATAAGGGTGTGCATACTTTCAGGTAGAACTATGTATCTATGTATACAGCTCTGGAAAAAATTAAGAGAACACTCCAAGTTCAGAAATCAATGTTAAGTGGTCTTTTAATTTTTTCCAGAGCTGTATACTCGTCTTCTTTAGAAATAGTATACCTTAATACATTTTGTTTGATATGAATGAAATATAAAATAAAAATAAGATGTCAGGGAGTTTCACCATTATATTTCTCACACATAATGCAATTCTGGAGTGGTCACACAAGGGGCTGTATTAAATCAAAACTTTGACCCACCCGCTAATAGTGAACTACAAAGCTGTACATCATAGTGGTTACATTTCTGATTAGAAGAAAGTGGCATCTTATTAAAAATGAAGCCGCAACTGAGTACAGTTCTGACGTTTTCAATTAGCGGGTGGGTCAAAGTTTTCATTTAATCCTAGCCAAGGTTGCTTTTACCAATCCTGCCTTCCACTGTCCACATTGTCAACAGACCTTTAAATCAGAATTAAAAATCACAATTGTAAGACGTTGCACTGTTTTTGAGGAATACCAGGCCACTGCTTTGTCGATCTGTACTTTGCAGGACTGTGGTAGTAGGTTTACCCTTTGTTTTAAAACATTGTAAATATACCTCTGTATTGAAAGAACCCCTTTCAAAAATAAAACACTGCCCTTTCATGTTTCATTAACCAAATGTCATTACCCGATTTCTTAGCAGACACCCTTATCCAATTGTTACAACATATCACATTATTTGTACATTTGTACCCATTTATACAGCTGGGCATTTACTGGAGCAATCTAGGTGAAGTATCTAGCTCAAGGGTACAACAGCAATGCCCCCACAACCCTCCACTCCAGCATCCAGAGCCCTAACCACTATTCTACACTGCTGTCCTATGTGTATAAAGTATGGTTATAACGTTTAAATAATTAAAAATCAATTAATTAATGCAAATTTAACCTGAAATCATTGATGATGATCTTTACAGTATTTGAGATTTAGAATAACAATTATAGTCTTTGCCAACAACTGCAGTACAGCAGATTGAACATGTGGTTTCTCTGCAAATGCAGGACTTGCACAACAGTGAGAATTACTTTTTGTAGTTCAACTGGATCAGCAAGAAATTACATTTTCTAAAAGGTGTTGCAATTATAGAAATGGCTTGAAACCAGTGGACAAGGACTATCTCCCTGGAGAATCAGTACACTAAATTAATTACCACAGAATCTGAAGTGAATCTGTGAATTTCCCAGGTATGAGAGTGAGTTAAGAGTTGCTAGAGGCATCCCCAGAAAGATGACATAACCCTTTTCCCCACTAATCATGTATTTTGTAGTTAACTTTCAGATAAATAACCCTGATTATCACATGACTATTCTCACTAAAGCAGTAACTGTTTTGTATACAGCCCTTCATTTTGTATAACACTAAACCCGAAAACACTCATACTGTTCTTGAATAGTTAAAGTTGTATAACTTGATAAACAGTGAATTTGTGAAATTTCTCCTCAATCAAAATGATTGCCATTAAACCACGTCCCACCACAATACTTCAGACTCTCTATTACTCAAGTGCTGTCTGAACCACAAGTGGCATCAACTCTCATCTTGTTTACAGCTGGAGGCTGTGCTGATGAAAACAGACTATTAGGAAACAGGACTCTTTGGAAAAGAGTTTACACATCAGATCAATCCAAAAACGGGGATCAATTTTTAAATCAAAAATAACTGTAATGCCATTTGTATTTATTTTTAATATGCAAAGTAATTCACTTGAAAATACTTGGTTTGCACACTGTAGCATTTACAGTGGGCTTCAATCCAAAGTAGTGTTTAGAAATGTGTTCATGTAAATCAAAATATTATATTAGAAATTGAAGGTAGAAAGGTAGTATTAGAGTATAGTTAGAGGTGCAAAAGAGAACACCGAAGGTAGAGACCGAAAGAGAAAGAAATACAAGGATTACAATAATCCTGTGATAACACCTTCAATTGAATTTCGTAGGACACAATTATTTTTTTGGCAGGACAATCTATTAAATTTAAACAAAACTAAATACCTAAGTTAAGTCTATTCTAACAGCTGTGGGTTGTTCACAAAAAAACATTTTGAATTCTGCTTAAGAACCCAACAATGAGAATTCAAAGTCTTATTTCCCAACAGTAAAAACTACTGAGAAAATCATAGCCAAATCAACTGATCTGAAGCTCGAGGTGCTTATGTGTGTGGCTATATCCAGTGTCTGTAAGTAGTGACCTAGAAAAAAGTGAATTTTAACACTTGGTAACCATGGTTTCAGGCAAGAGCCAAATAACAGGGGTAATCTTTGCATTATCCTTTTGATAATCCATCATGGAACTATTATCAAAGCTGAACACCCATAATATAAGAAGGAAACTCTATTTATTTCCTTGAACCTGGGTGTGCATTATATTTTATCACCATTATTATTATTATTATTATTATTATTATTATTATTATTATTATTATTATTATTATTATTATTATGAGTATCACTTGTATCACTATCAATGTTATATCAGTATTATTATATGTTGTTGGAACTTATTTTTCACCCAGGACTGGTTTCCTCACAGACGGAGGATGTGGCATCTTAATGAAAACCAATTTCCAGAGGTTGCATGGGATGGGGTGGCCGCAGTAGAAAATTAACCACCAATGAAAACTAAATTCATACAATTCATACTTTTTTATTTCCTATACATTTCTGTTAGGGAACATTTATTCAATTGTAATTGTTGTTTTATTATGTTCCCCCAAATTACATGTGCATTTTGTAACAGAAAATGTTCAGAATGTGTAAAAATATAGTAAAGGTTCAGAAAACGGGGGGTTGAAGGTTTGCTTTGGGGGCCAAACATCCTCGAGGGCCGCACTTTGGGAACCCCTGCTCTAGGTGATCAGCTAACATCCTACAGCACACTTTAACAAGACTAGCTGGAATTAACTCCACTACCTGCACAGTCATGCTGTCAAAATCTGCAGTTTCTGCAAGTTTCTGAAGGACAGGCTACACACTCACTTCTATATCATCGAACAATTGAACGTCTCCTCTAACAAAACTCTGGCCATCTGCCTGCCACGCCTTCAGTTTGCGGACAAGTTCCTGATAGCTGTCATTCATCTCAAGAACATGCTCCTTTCCTTGACAAAACTCTCAAAAGGGGCTCGGTCACAATTTTACAAATTAATCCAAGTGCCCTACATCCTACCAAGTACTGTCTAACATTTAGATCAGCAAAAACAGCTCCACCAATTTGTTTCCATGCTGAATTTCTCTACTGAATACCAGCAAATCACAGAGCAGGTAAAAAACCCAGATGCATTGAAAAATCTAATGTTGATTCTGTAACCTTTGAATGGTACCAGTGGCACAAATTCAGATGTATCCTTGCCTAACAGAACTGTCTTGAATTGCACTGGTTTTCGACTTTTTTCACAGCCTCTTTCCTGCACTGCCTTGCATACAGTTCTGATCAAGCTGACTGTCTCGCTTTCTCCTACTGTTTTGTGTACCCAATATAAGCACAAACTAACTACTTTGTCTCCACCAAAAATTGATCTCTCTCAGATAGAAGTGTTACATCAGCCTGGTAGGCCAAACCATAAACTAAATGCAATTCACAGAAAAGCCCATTTACAAGTCTTAAGTTTAGTCTCATCAGCCTCACTGTGCTGTTCAAAGTCTTCCACAATCTCTGGAAGAATATCTGATCTGTACTGAGACAAAATGTCATTGATTTTTTTCTCAGTTTTCGCTCTGTCCCCCACAAGATTTGTAATTGTTGTGATAATTTCACTTACAAAAATGTACATTCAAGTCACACACCCCACTTCTGATTATGTCCGGAAACATTTCTCTGACAGTATCAAATGAACACTGAGCAGAGCCTGATGCCTGTTCCCAGAGTCCTAAATGCATCCTTGTACCATCCTTAAAAAATACTTGACCTATTTTTGTTGTCCCATCTGTGCAGAGTCCAATCATTTTCTGTAAGAATTCTACTCTGTAGTCTTCTATCTGTGTACCACCCAGTTTTTCTAAAACCACTCTAACAACCTGAGATGACTTATGTGTGCTAACTCCCATATGAGCAACTAAGTCCATATACACTTCACCCGTGTATCTATTTTCTACGTATGTTTCAGTCTTGATCTCTAAGAACTTGTCCAACTCTCCCTTCACTTCTTCACACTCACCCTGCCAGAACAGCACCTCTTCATTTAACTCTCTAACCTTGTCTGCCACACTTAAGCTCTGTTCACCATCCATTGCAGATTTTCTTTTATAGTAAATAAGTTTCATGGTCTCTTTTCTTTTACTATGCATCTGCTTCTGCATCTTTTCCTTTAGCACTTCAATGCTCTGCTGTAACTTTGCATTAGCCACTGCAAGCTGATCTTCCTCCTCCCTAAGCTGAAGTGCCTCTCTCTGCATTTCTTGATTTTTGTCATCTCTACATCTAATCCTTTTATTGGCATTTCTAACACTCGTCCGGGCTAATTTGTCTGAAACGGTTCTCAATTATTTTTTCAGTTTAACTATCTTCACCTTAGGCTCATACAACCGAACCCCCCTCTCTTTCCTCTCTGTGTCTATTCAGTCTCTTTCATTTACATTCTGAGGTCAAGTTGTTTACTTTCCTCATCTCTTTCCGTAGCTTGTCAACTACAGAATCCACATTTTGCAAATTAAGCAAATGGCTCCGGGCTTCCTGCACCTGCATGTGAAGCCTCGCCATGTCCCGAGTCATGCACAATTCTTTGAAACGGCAGTGTGAATTAGGGTTGGCCGTGCACCGGCTCCGGAGCCCGGAGGCAGCTCTAGGACCCGGAGCCGGCACGGAGCTGGGCAGTTTTTGTTAGTTGTGCTCCGGAGCCACTCCGGAGCTGGAGCCGGCATTGCTGGAGCTGGAGCTGAGGTCATGGAGCTGCTCCACTATTTCCCCCATTCATTCAACTCACCCAGACATTAAGTCCAGTTTTCTTAAATTAACAAAATATATACCTTCATAGGTATAGCTGTGTATTGAGGGTTATAAAATAAGATCAGTTCTCACTCCAGCTATTGGTACATAATACATTATTTTTTATTAATTGTAATTATATGACACCTTCACTTTCTCACTTCGTTCAAGAAGTGATTCTATAATCTCGGCACATCTCTCATAAACCACTTGCAAAAGAAGTAAAGTCCATTTTAACTCTAAAGTTTTAAGTATTTCCAAATTATTTTATTCCAACCAAATTCTTCATCTGCCTAAATTAACCTCATTTTATAGCCATCTGTTATCTGAAATGTCCTGACTAGTTTGTCCAAAGGTTGGTTGCCAGGGAGTTACATGCAGGAGTCATGCCCCCTGCACCTTGTTTGCCACTTTTAAGATATGAAAATACTGGACCGCTGGTGGGGGGAGGGTTGCGAAATGTCAACCTAGAGGGGCTGCTGGCAATTAGACGACGATGGGGTGTGGGGGGGAAAAGGGCAAATTGTACACTGATAACATTTGTAACGACATATTCAATAGATTACAGTACTTAAAATAACCGGACATCTTCCAAAAATACTGTACAGGGGGTCAAAGTACATACACTACATGGCCAAAAGTATGTGGACACCTGCTCGTCAAACATCAAGGCTTTCCAATAGATGTTGGAACATTGTTGAGGGGATTTCAGCCACAAGAGCATTAGTGAGGTTGGGCACTGATGTTGGGCGATCAGGCCTGGCTCACAGTCGGCTTTTCCATTCATCCCAAAGGTGGGATGGGGTTGAGGTGAGGGCTCTGTGTAGGCCAGTCAAGTTCTATTTCTGTATGGACCTCACTTTGTGCACGGGTTGTCATGCTGAAACAGGAAAGGGCTGTCCTCAAACTGTTGCCACAAATTTGGAAGTGCAAAATCACCTAGAATGTCATTGTAGGCAGTAGCATTAAGATTTCCCTTCAGTGGGAGTAAGGGGCCGAGCCCTGAGACCATTATTCCTTCTCCAAACTTTACAGTTGGTCTATGCATTCGTGCAGGTAGCATTCTTCTGGCATCCGCCAGGTGAAGCGTGATCGCATTTCCACTGCTCCCAGGTCAAATGGTGGCTAACTTAACACCACTCCAGCCGATGCTTGGCATTGCACATGAAGATCTTAGGCTTGTGCGACTGCTTGGGCATGGAAACCAATTTCAATGAAGCTCCCGACAAACAGTTCTTCTGCTGACGTTGCTTCCAGGGGCAGTTTGGCACTCAGAAGTGATTGTTGCAACCAACGAAAGACTATTATTATGCGCTACTTACTTCAGCACTCAACAGTCCCGTTCTGTGAGCTTGAGTGGCCCACCACTTGTCTACGGAGATTGCTGTGTGGCTTGATTTTACAGTGGCTCTCAAAAGTATTCACCCCTCTTGGTCTTTTCCACATGTCATTGTATTGGTCCTTTGGTGAACAGCAATGTTCAACTCTTTCCACATATTCTCAAACTGGATTGAGGTCTGGGCTTTGACTGGGCCACTCCAGGACATTGACCTGTTTATTTTTAAGCCACTCCCCAGGATAAATGTGGCTTTGGCTGTATGTTTGGGGTCATTGCCCTACTGGAAGATTAATCTTCTCCCAAGTCCCAGGTGTCTTGAAGACATCAGCAGGTTTTTTACAGGATTCCTCTGTACTTTGCTGCATCCATTTTGCTTAATGCTGCCACCACCATGCTTCACGGTAGGGATGGTGTTCTCAGGATGATGTGCGGTGTTAGCCTTGCACCAAATGTCGCGCTTAACGTTGAGGTCAAAAAGCTCTATTTTGGTCTCATCAGACCATAGAATCTTCCTCTACTTGGTCTCAGAGTCTCCCACATACCAAATACACTAATTAGAGGGGGTGTCCACATACTGTTGGCCATGTAGTGTATAAATACCGGACAGCCTGCTAAAATACTGGCCAGCTGGCAACCCTAATTGCCACAGACATCTTTATAATTTTCTACTTTTTCATGTATGAATGGTTAAACAGATGTTTGTTATTAATATTTTATTTTTGTTAAACAGTTATTTACATAAAATAAGTAAAAAAGGAAATATTATAAATAATGATTGTACTGTAGTTTGCACTGTTTATTGTGGCTCCAGAGCTGGAGCTGGTTAAAAGCAGCCGGAGCTGCAGCTGCAGTGTGGAGCTGGGGCTGCTGGAGCCGGCCTGGAGCTGGAGCAGTGGGTCTCCATCAGCTCTGGAGCTAGCTTGGAGCTGGAGCTGAACCTCTGTAGCCACTGCGGAGCCGGAGCCAGCAAACCCGGAGCACTGCAAAACCCTAGTGTGAATCCTGCCAACTCTAATTCTGCTCTTCTACTGAATGTTGTCTTTCTATACTTTGCTTCCAATGTCTTTACATACATTAATAGCTCACAGCAACCACCCGTATCAGTTATACACCTGCGCTATTGGCTTTGGTTTTTAACAAAACAGATATTAAATAAAATAAATGTATTCTATTATTGTATGCATTTTTCATCTTTATATGGGCAATAATACAAAGGTACACTTCAAATGACTCCCACAGTCATATGCAACAGCAACAAAAAGCATACATTGACACTTAAAATTAAAAGAGGAAATAAGAAATAGAACATTAAGATTGCAGTCAAATTATTACAGAATGGAATACTGGAGTACGCACGAGGGGAATTGGCGGTTCGTGTTCAAATTTCCTTTTTTCCCCAGAAATATACGGCGTATGTTGTGTTTAAGTCCTTGCGAATTACAGAGCCCAAAAAGTTTGGCTTAGGTCTGTATAAAAATTGAAAGTAGAGGGGTACGGCCACCTCCAATATGAGTGGCGACACAGGCGTTTTATGTTCAGACTAGCAGCACACGTGTTAAAGCAAACAAACCTATTTTATCTACCGTCCTGACTTCGGGTACATGCTATTGGTGGGGATGTAACCTATCAAATGACACCATATTTAGGGATGTGCATGAAACCACCATTTGGGCTTGAGCTTTTAGAGAAGGGGAGGGACCGAAAACCTCGGTGCCACTGCGCCCTGAGAGGCGCTGCTCCCTGTTACTCATAGGACAAGCTGGCTCTTCACATCGGTGTGCGGAGGGAAAAGCCTTTAGTTTTGACACACAGTTTTATGTTTACTGTAATTGATAGGTTTTGTATTACTAATCTAGGTAGTATTTGGATCGGATGAGCAATCAAAAGAAGCAAAGGTTCCTTTCTGGGTCCTAGTGCCCTAAATCCACTAGGTGGCGTAGCCAGGACTACAATCAGTTAATTACGTGTGTAAGACTCCACTTGCTTTGTGATAGTACCCACCTCACCCTCGTTACAAATTCACTGGAGAACAAAAAAAAAGAATGAAAAACAGTATATAATCAGTTATTTCTTAGCTCTTTATTGAAAGAATTAAAGAAAACAACCCATTACTTTTGGGTAACTATGGTAACGTCTTCCCTACTTTGATACTTGTTCTATATATAATTCCCAAAGTAGTGTTTCTTATTTGGCAGGCTATTAAACATATTAAAATTAGGCCTGTGATCTGACACATACTGAAATCAGAAAATGTTTAGGACAGAAGAATGTACATCCAGAATGTGCTGTTTAATAAGAATTGGAATATTTAAAATAAATAATTAGGGAAACAGATTTCAACCCCCATTTTAAGCACACTGCCCAAAATGAGCAACAAAAACACCCCAGGTGCAAGGTGCTTGTACAGTGTTCATTCTCAGGACTTGATGTCACCACATGAACACAATGAGCCCTTTTTACTTCTGTGTAGCTATGGACATGAATAATAAAGATCACTAAAGGTCACTATGTGACTACCTCACATGACAAAGTTTAAATTGTATTTTAATATTGAGGGCTAGTCCCATGATCCATTCCCAAAGGAATGCATGAAAACGCATTGGTTCCATACAGAATTGATTTTGAGACAAAAATGATTCAAACCATTTGATTAACATACCCTGAATATGGAGTTTATTTAAATTAAACGCTCTTTGTATTCTTTGCCGTCTATATACCTCAAATCATTTGTGCTAGTATATCTTTGTCTTTGGCCAATTATCAGTGCAATGTCGTGCCAGTAGCATGTGTTCCCGTACCAGTGGCATTATTTGTTCGATTTGCTCTATCGCCCTCTACATGTTCAATGAGAGACTGGGGGGTGTGTGGGGGGGATGTGGGGGGGGTGCAGGGCTAACACCCCCCCCCGGTCGACATCAATGTAGTAGTTCAAAAGGAGAGAAATCTGAGGAGGCTTGCAGAACTGTATATTGCAAACATGAAATAAGGCAACAGTTGATGCTATTTCTTCATGCCTTTTTCAATGGTTTTCCTCAGCATTCCCTTCTGTTTTATTGAACCCATTTGGGATTCTAGCCTAAAGTGTTAAGTTGTTTAATTTGGAGCAGTCACCAGAGATTCATCATTATAGAAGACATAAAGAGGGGCCCACTAGTCTCTTTCTTTGGGAATTCCCACTTGAAGAAAAAAAAAGTAGTTATAGAAATGTACCTAATCAGGCTGAAATTGACACATATCTTGTCACATTGCTGTTTAATTTATAGATATTTGTATAGATAGTATTAAATCATAGATTTGTGATACAACAGTTTGTCATGTCAAATATCACTTTCTTTTGGTCCTTTTATGATCTTAATGGTGGTTACAAAAGAAAGGAATGGATCAGTAGATGTATTTATTCCTGCTATGTGATATGCATCCCTTTTAAATCACATCAAAAGCATAGATGATGGACAGTGAAGGGTTTATCTTCAAATACAATCAGTCATGTTTACACTATATTTAAAAGAAAATGGTTATGTTTAATCTTTGTCAATAAAAAACTCTTAAAACTACTACTACTACAATAATATATTATTATTATGAGAACAGTGTAGGTATCTTCTATAATTAACTTATTCAGACCAGTCCTTTTAACTTTGATGTTCTCTTGAGATTAAAAAAAAAACTACTTTTTGTTCACATTTTGATGCTATTGCAGATATTGCAGATACTGGTACAGAGAATCAGCTGCAGGACCCAACTATTGAAGCTGTAAGAACAATATCTAATAAAGATTCAAGTCTCATTCAAGTAGGTGTGGTTATAATTAAATTTGTGTACCACCTTGAACTTCAATTAAACAATAAAAAATAACAATTCAAAATATATAATGAAATTATTAATATGCCTGAACAATCCAGCATACTATACTTAACCTGGAGATATTGTACTGAAGTAGAAGTTTTAGAAGCAATCTAAGGTACTAAACAGAAGATGCATGAGTAAAATTAAACAGGCCAGCACACTTCATTGGACAGGACTTTAATATTATACATATTCACTGGGGCATTGGCAGAAATACCCTACACATTAATCAATACAGTAGAAACAGTGCATTTCAAGGACTCTTAGTCTAATGGCACTGTCAGGATTTCAGGCAGGAAAAAAGCATGACAAATATATAATTTTATTTTTTCCCATTACAAATTAAATGTAGTATGCTGCATTGTTAAACACTGCTGCATTATTATTTGTACATATAGGGAAATGATGAGTATCTATATAATGTTTAGCTTTATTTGGCTATGAAGTGTATGTTGTTATTATCAGCAATAATGTTTTTTTTTATGTTTCAATATATTCACTTACTGTTTACAATCTGGGTTTACTTGTATTTTAAAACGCTAAAATTAAATTAGAGATACATTTTAACTGGATCTAAATCTGAGAAAAAAACACTGTGAAATATGCAGATTAGTTTCCATTGGCTTTTTAGCTATTAACAAACAAACAAACAAACAAACAAATAAATAAACTAATAAATAAACATATAAATCCGAGACTGACTAATATATGTTACATTGACACTCTCTTCTCAGATAGCTGTTCATTGTTGTCATTTGGAATTAATCCAACTTCACGACCCTGCCACCCCCTCCCGTCTTATACTATTTCAGTCTCACTAGCTGTAAGATTCGTCAGTGTCAGAAGGTGAAGCCTTACCCTGGAACTACATTGATAGAGGGAGAATTAAAGTCATTCCCTGTGCATTTCATATTCCTCAAAAAAATGAGGTGTGTATTTAATGCATATTTTTATTTTTAATAACTGACAAATCATATACAACACTTATATTACTTTGTTCTTAGAAAGTAAAGCTGTAAAACAAGTTACATGTTGTGTATGTGTATTTTCCTTACATCTGGAATGTGTAAACTCAGTCTGACAGGGGGAGGCATCTGGTAAATTGGTAATGCAGTCCTTTTCAAGCACCCACTTTACCACCGATGAAGGAAATGATCTAATTCATTTAAAATGTTAGTGGTTGAAAAAACTGTGCAGGCCCACAGATGTAATTAAATGTAACCCAATAACCAGGATTTGCAGGAGCCCAGGATAAATGTTTCACAATTTCTAGCAGTTATTCCAATATCCCCATTCAGTAGCCTGTTAGTAACTACAAAGACTGAGAGTGCAGAATACTTTTCTTTCTCTTTTTACCTATTTAGTAAGTTTTTAGTTATTGAAGAACACATTGTCTGAAAATGGCCTTCCTCCTCTGTTTTACCTAAACAGACATCTGTGGTAATTATGACATCCTGTGAATTGATTCCCTTTTGGGATTTAGCTGGAATCACTTACCATTTTATGTTTGACCTAAGCCAGATTTTACCCGATTCTACCACAAATGTGAAAATAGTTAATATGTATATCAACATATATTAAATAAAGATGTGGTTTGGTTTTGCCAGAATGTATATTTCATTATACACGTTATTTTTAAAATTACAAACCTTCTTCATCACCACTAAAGCAAACTGTTGAAGGAATTCTTCAGTTCTTCTTTAAAAAAAAGCTAATCGAATATCTGAAATAAAGGTGTAGTTTTGAGTTTCTGGGAATAATCAAAAGAACATTTTCCAAAGGTTCATCCATGTCAAACGAAAGCATTACATTTATGTGGTACCTGGACAGGAAACACTCATAGGTCTAAAAAATGTATGTTAACCTAAGCTATTACAGCTGAAAAATCAAGAGCATGCATTTATAGTGTAGTGCAAACAGAGAATAGTTGATTATAACTGAATTTTAATATAGGCACGAAATGCAGGCAGGTTGCAAGACCTTATGGTAAATATTATATATGAGATGGATTGCTTATTAAACTGATTTAGGCTTGAGAATACCCTCATCTGGTGAAGTAATAAAAAAGACTATCTAATGTTAGGATATATATAGAAAATGTGCTGTCTTCAAATAAAAGGATGTTATGCAAACATTTTGCATTGCATTAGCAAGACCTCATTGAGCATATTGGGTATTATTTTGTTTACATTACAAAAATTATATTTCTTTACTGGAATCAGAAATCATGTTATGTGTGATAAAATAACACTTCCATATTAAAACGAACCTCTTCCAAATGAGTGAATCGTCCAATTATTCTACAGTAATTCGGCAGCTGTGGTATAAATTCCAGGCTTTCGCACAAGGCCCTGCATGATGTATAATGCCAAGCTACCAGAGTCACTGTGATTGTGCAAATGCCATTTTATATTCATTATTGAGTTTATATTTATGTTTGAGTAGTATTCTCTTTATATCAAGGCTGCTTGTTTCAATGGCGACCTACTGTTTATCAGAGGTTAAGTAGAAACTCTGACACCACCAAATGTATATGAACTGTATATCAGATATGTATTTGGTAGTGTCGGAGTTTCTACTTTACCTCTCATTGCTATCTGCTCATTAAAGGGTACGGTACAAAGTCATTGGCTGCTGTCAGGCAGAGGGCCAGCACGCAACTTGAGAGCCTTATCGCATAGCTCAGCAAGCACGCCTGGGTACCCCATGACATTCAGTCTTGGGACTCTGCCAAGCACAACGCTTTGTGCCAGACTGCACGGAATGCATGGAGGTACAGACTAATACCGGTGAGCATTTGATGTCCTCCAGCTCGTGACTCTTGTGACCTGGGTTGAATTCCAGAGGGTGAGGAGTCTTTCTTTTATGCATACAATGTGAAGGTCACCATTGTTCCAAAATATGGGGCTCATAAAAAAGCATTTCTAAGTCAAAGGGAGATGAAAGAGGACATAAATATAAACAAGGAGATTGAGTACAAGTTGTGACACCAAGGATTGAGGTTTGCGTAACACACACAATCACAAAAAAGAAAAAGGGCAAACAGGTGTGATAATCCAAGTCACTGATTACTTTTTATATGAAAACCAATTGGTCATTAAAAAAGATAGCCCTTTAAAACTGTTTTAGAGAGCACATCCAAGGTGGTGATATTTAACCCTGAATCAAGGGTTAGTGATACAAATACAAAGTCCCCATGGCATTTCATGACTGTTTAATTGAGTTCAGAGGAAGAAGCCTAGACTAAAAACATTCAAATACATCACTTGATGACATCCTATTCCATTGTGACCATGATGTCTGGTCAAATTAATAATTCAAGATTGGACCTTCATTCTGCTTGATGCAAAGAAGGAGTGTGAGAGCATGATAGAATGAAGGGGAAAAAGATAATCACTAAGACAGCACTGGGGGGGGGGAAGAAATGTATAATAGTATGGTTTGGAGAAGTCAAGTCTGTGGTGATGGAAGTGTGTACAGATAGATGTGGCTGAGAGTCAGTTAGATAGAAGAACATCTGCTGAGAGATGAGTTAGACCATGAAATGCATAGGAAAAGGGGAGATAGGCAGGAAGAGAAGCAGACAATAGCAGTCCCTCCCATTACAGTCAGAGAGAGATGGGAGGAGAATGGAGTGATCAAATTTGTCAAAAGTGGCTGAAAGGTCAAGAATAGAGGAGAGAGGAGTGTGAAGCAGACACAACGTACAGTTTGTGAAAGATAGCAGGGCACTTTTCTGTGGAGTGTGCAGGATAGGAACCAGACCAAAGGGGGTCAAGCAGGGAGTACTTAGGGATGAAGGAGGACAGTTTGCAGTGAAATGTTAGATCGAAAGCTTTGAGGAGGGAAGTTATGGGCAGAAGAGAAGAGAGAGCAAGTGTCTTAATAACAGGGGTTATGCAAGTCTGTTTAAAGTGAGAAGAAAAGTCATCAGGGAAAAGAGCTTTTGAAAACAGGACATTTAGAAAAGAAAACAAGGGGAGGGCGAGATGGAGAGAGAAAACAAGAGAAGATGAAAGATTGATCGAAGAGGAGGCAAAGGACGGGTTGGGATAAGTTGGAGGGTGAACACAACAAAACAGTCATTCAGCGAGATGGAAGAGCAGAGGTGATGGAGGTGGTAGAGTATTGAGGAAGGAGGTTGTGAAAAGCGGTTCGAATGAAAGACTGGTCTGTTTAGTGGAGGGAACAGTATCAATATCTTGCACTTCCTTTCAGTAGATCACAGCTTGGTATATGCTGAACAGATGGGAAAGGAGCAGGCAGGCAGGATATGTGAGGACAGAAGGACTTCACAGCTGAAGAAAGGAAATGAAGAGTGGACGTGCAGAGAACTGAGAATGAAGAAAAAAGAGGGAGAGTGAGGAGAGCAGAGTAGGTGAGGACAGTTGGACTGCAACAATTGTCAACAGATCCTGCAGTAGGAGACCAAAAAAGGGAGGGGAACAAAAATAAAGGAATAGAGAGAAGACAGTGGGATAGATAGAAGACGTGGATCATAACAACAATAAATCATTTGCAAAGATTAGACAGGAATTCTTTATTATTCAGCAATGATTAATTGCACAGGATCATTCACAATGTATTTGATCACCACCATGTCATTTAAAATGTAAATCTGCATTTTTGCATCCGGTTTTGCTTCATAAAATGAGGTGGAGAATGACGTTGCCCTTCATGACATTCAAGTTTGTCCAAAAGATGTTCGATTAGTACCAAGTGGGAGGCCAGGGAAGCACTGCAATGCTCTAAGGCAAGAAGCATGGATTAGTATGCACACCCCAGCCATAGGATTGTGTGTGTGGTCATTGGAAGTGTAAAGACATTGAACCGTGTCCATTCCACCGTCCTTGGCAATGTAGGCCTGAACCTGTCTTTTAGATATGGATAGCAGGATGTTAAATGTGGTAATAATTAAAATGTGGATATCAGAGCTGAGGTAGAATATTATAGTGCAAAAGTTTAACTGGGTAAACTGTATTTGGAAGATTGAAACAGTTACTAAATCTGGTGTTGTGCATTCCACTGAATAAATGTACAGATCGACATACTAAACATGTTACAGCCAATATGGACACTGTGTGTTAAGGAGCTCTATGGTTATGGTGGTAAATGACAAGAACATAAGGACAATCTTCTAACTGTAACATGCTTTGTTTTTTCCCCTCCCCAGAGCAATTCAGAGGAAAATTTGATTGCCTTCCCATATTGTAGTACCTGATTCAATTCCAGAAAACCACTCATGGCAGGAGTCAAAACGAAGTCCAAGTCACCAGTAAAGGGCAAGCATGATTTTTCAAATTGATGAGAAAACATACAGAATTTCACAGTATTACAAGAAAAAAGCACAATAAAGGCAATTTTGTTTAGCCTTAATAAAATAAAATGAAGCATATTGAATTACTATATCCATTAAAATACACACTTCTTTACACACCATTATTTATAGAAGGCAAAGCTCTCTCCACCTCAACTTACCGTACATGATTTAAGCTAGTGTTGCATCACTGTATCATAACATTACAATACCTGTCAACAACAGTGTCATGGCCTTTCAGAAACCTCTAGGTTAGATTTGAACACCACCTACTGCTTCAATGGACAAATCTATTCCCTCTGCAATCTCTAGGAGAGAAACATGTCTTATAGACGTTCACACATTTTATTGATAGAATCAAACCACTGTTTTATCCAGTTGTGTTTTCTTTGGTACACTTCCCTACCACAACACAATAAAAAATACAAATACAAAAAAACACTAACAAACACTCAACACATTTAAATTCAAGTTACCCAATTTCACACAATTTTAAATACCATTACATTTGCATTAGGTACTACTAGTTTAAGGAACCAACATGTGTTTATTGATGTATTTTAATTACGGCCTGCTTCAGACAAGTTTTTCCTTCAGGGTGGTCACTGTAGTGGTAGCTTTTTAAATATGGAGTTAATAAGGTTTAAGTCCAGGATCTGAAACTCAAGGCTTAATTGTCACTCGTGTACAATTGTGATTTTGACTGTAGGCATGTAGGTCCAATTTCTTGCAGTATGTAGTCATATTGAATAGGTCTTAAAATAAGAGCAATAGTGTTTTCAAGAATTTGAAAGTAGCCATGCAATCTGTGATGTGGATTTCATGTTGAAAACGTATCAAAAACAATCACTCTCTGGCATCAAGTAATTACCCTGGTACACGTTTCTTTTAAATACTTTGTAAAAGGTGTTTAAATTATAAGCTTGGCAGAGGCTCCGTTGAGGAAGTAGAGTTGGTTCTTTGACTTTCAGGGTAGACCCTTTCTTTGCCGCTCTATGAATTAGACAACTTGCCATCTTGTGACACATGGTAACCATCAGAAAGTGAGAACAGTACTAGCAGCCAGAGGTATTATCATGCAACATAGCAATATATAATTAAACCCTACAATGTTTTTTTAAATGAAATGTTATGGAAATAAAAGTTTCTGCCACCTATTCAGTTTCACCTTCATAATTGCACAGGATTTAAACTATTTTGTTGTAAACTAAATGCTCTTTCATACTGAAACAGTATCTAGGAGATATGTTAAAAAAGCAGAGGACTGGCTTACAAATTAAACCCACACATTCTTCAAGACTTCACAGGTGATTTATTCAAATTCAAAAGTGTGCAATTTCTATCTGTAACAAAGTAAGGTAGAAATAGACAAAACACACTAGATAACTAACAATAACAGCGCTGACTTTCTTTTTTGTCTTACAATTCCATGAATTGGGAATAAATGTTCTGGAACGTTCTGCAGCAAACAGCATTTTCAACCTGAACAGCTGGTCGAGAACTACTTGAAGAAAATAATCTAAATGTAGCTTGGAATGTAACTGACCTAATTGCTTCAGCAATCTCCAGATTTTATGTTATGTTTATTTTTTTAAGAACAAATAAATGTTCATGTAGCAGAATTTATGGCCACCAAATACAATAAAATACTACTGCCTTTGGGTCTGTTGTGCACTTATATTCTGTTACAATATTGTCACTGGTGTTTTCCTGACATTTTTTAGAGACATGTTACATAACTTAAGCTTGACTTCAAACCCTCGAACATTTCAACATTTGAATGTACATCCATTCCCACTTTTGCCAACTAGGCCTAATCATTTTGTTTAGATAAATTTAATGTTATGAGACAATGGAAAAATAAACAGTATTTTCATATTATTATAAATTGTAGAGTTATTTCTAGTATGTTACCACGCTTTTCTGTGAATAATAAAGAATAATCTCTCCAAAATAATACTTATGCAGGTTTACTGGTTTTATCAACAGAATATCAGAGTACTCTTGCAAAGCAAGAACAAAGAAAAGATTAAAAGCGCCCAGAGCTATTTATTAGCATAACAGACTCCTCTTTACAGATTTGGTAACAACTTTGAAGTTATGTACATATCCTTACAGCATTTACACATAAAAAAAAAGTTTCTACTTGCTGATGAAATGCAGAGAGCAGTACTTTTGTGTACATGACATACAAATAATTCACTTTATGAGGTCACTCACTAAACTTCCATTCCATTGTACCACACCATTAACTGTCAATAAAAACAGTATAGATGACGAACGTGATGGAAGTGAATCACAGAATGCTGATGATTTACGACACGGTTTGCACCACATCACCAGTGCAAAGCTGGACTGCTTAATGAAAAAGCTACATGTCATTCAGAATACAACTATCCTAGACTGTAACATGCTTCTCAGCCCAGGACTTTATATACATACAGTATGACTGCATCCACACAGATTAGAAAGTTAAACTACTGATTGTAACTCATTGTATAATTGTGTAGCCATACCGGTATGGCTGCATGATTAAGCATGTCACATGTTGTATGAAATGGCATAACATGAAAACAATGCACCTAAAGGAGCTGTAATATGTTTGATTGATTTAAGCAAAATACTGTACTCTTAAGACAGAGGGCCAGGAATAACAGCAACCTCTGACAAATTGTTTCATTTAAATTTATTTAACTGTAGGCCAAGTCATGTCGCATGTCGATAAGCATGCAGATTCTGAAGACATTGCACATTTAATGCAAAGCAATCGAGAGGCTGTGAAACTGAGAATTCACCACCAATATAAGATTCACAGACAAAATACATTTTGCAAAATAATGATAAAAAAAGGAAAGGAAAGAAAAGACAATTGTGGGTCCTTTCTCAAACATGAGACACTTTCTGAGATTCTCTGGCTTGCTTGATGCTATAGAGCCATTTGATGACTCTTGCATTCCTTTCGACTGCAGAGATGCCATACGGCACTCGTTCATTGGCGTCCTCATCATCTGTTAGGTCATCATTGCTATGCCGTGACTGATCGCAGTCTGAGCTAATCATGCTTGCACTGCGAAAGTTTAGGGAGATTATATCTGAGTTTGCCCGCGTGAAATTCTCCACACCGAAGTTTTCAAGTTCTTCAGGATCCAGTCCACAGTAATTAAAAAAACGTTCAACGTCTGCACTCGCACGAGCATATCTGTCACTGAGGTCGGACTTAGATCTGTGCAGTGAAGGTCTCCTGCTTACACCACTGTCCGGCTCTACGGTGTCATTCTCGGGCGATTTAAGCGTATTGCAAGCTGTGATGTTGGGCTTAGGAGGCAGAGGTGGTGCAGAACTACTGCTAGGTGTAGCTTTAAATGGCTTACCATTGCATACTCTTCTAATGTCTGAAGAACTATGGGAGACATGTAGTGATGAGTCGCTGGACTGCTCTTCAAACAGCCGTTTACTAATATTTAGGTTGCTTCCTTGGGGGCTTGAATGGCCTTGTGTTGGGAATACCTTGAGCGATTCTGCAAAGGACCGTCGATTGAGCTCAGTTGATTCTGACCTGTGGGGAGCCCAGCTTCTGGAACTGTGTTTATGCACTGTTCCCGAGGAAGAGCCCTCCGAACTGTTGATTATATTTTTGAGGATTTCCAGGTTCAAATTCTCTCTTTTCACACTACTCTCAGACTTGGAATTATTGTTCGAAGCCTTCAACGCCGGACTGCTCCCTGCTCTTTTTGTGATGGGGCAAACCGGGGGTTTAGCCAACACTGCCGGCTTCACTGGTTCCTGCTTTGCGTTGATCACCTCTTGACTTTTAACATATTTGGCCTTGTCTGCTTCCAGTCTCTCAACTGCACTCAGTCTTTTCGGGTTGGGTTCAGCCTGCCTGCGAAAATAATCCGGCCCTTTGTTTAGTATGCGGAGAGGTACGGCGGAGGTAAAGGTGGTTGCTTGGCCTACAGGCTTGACCATGCTATCTGTCTGTAGTGTTTCTGTAGGCATGTTTAATGGTCTTTCCCCAGCAGCCGTTTTGGATTCCGTGGTAGGCTCTCCTCAGAGTACTGCTTAGAAACATGTACATCAAGCCCGAGGAATGGACGATGAATCCTCTCTCCACTGACTGTTAGCAGCAAGGCCTCATCTCACAGCTCATTAAATACCACTGTGCTCTTTTTCAAGGCCGCCTTTGTACAAAAAAGGGGCACCAGACACAAGTCCGTATTAATCTGCTCCGGTGGTTTCTTTTAGCCGAATGAAAGATGTAGGAGTCCTGTCTCTTCCTTTGTGTTCAACACAGGCAGCTATCTGAAATACAGAAGAACCAACCATGTGTTAGTGGTGAAGTGACATCACATCTATAGCAACAACAAGGAAAGCGAAGGCAAACTAACGCAGTTGGCTGCCACTGTTACAACTGGAGTCTGACTTGTGACTCACACCTAGAAGCTGCTATATAAAGGTTTCACAGTGACAACAGTGAGAAGGTTTTAGCTTTCAACAAACCTATCCAGGAACATATTGTCTTTAAGACTGTAATAAAATGAAACAAAAAAGAATATCAATCAATCCTATACATGGCAGCAGGGAACATTTCAGTGTCAACATTTCTAGGTTTATATCTTCGAATACTTTTTTTTCCAGTAACTCATGTTCCTAATACACCACTGTGCAAATGCATTTGCTAAATAAAGGTCATGTAAATGCCCCATAAATTAACCTTCATATTCTGCAGTAAGTAAAAAGAGCTCTGATAACAGGCTTTCCTTCGGTCTCCTAAAACAAAACTATAAAAATGTTTTATGTCATAATGCAATCAGAATAGATTACATTTGGCCTTCACTTGACTTTCGTTTAAGTCCTAATGATTTCATAATGACCACCCTCTACACATTCTTTAGTAAACTTGTCTTATGAAAATGTTAATACATAATACATAAATACTGCAAAAACAATATCCATAGAACCAAATGTAAGCTTATTACAGAATGGAAAAAAATATAGGCTAGTTATTTTTCTGACCTATCTGTATTTGGATTAATTAAATGATTAAAACCAAACTAATACAATAATTTAAAAAAAAAACGTCCTGAAAGGATTAAAACAAACATAATCTTAGATTAAAAAATGAATAGGTATTTTGAGAAACCTGGATGTTTGAACAAGTTTAAATTCTACAATAAAAGTCTACAGTTATGTAATACAAATAATATATATATATATATACACACATATACATACATATATAGTACACCAAATTGATTATATAAGTAAGGAACTTGTACTAGGAGGAAAGACAGTTTTAGCTACAACGCATTTTATTTCCCTTCGGTTTTCAATACAGAAAGTTATTATTTAGTGTCCTTCAACAGCTAGAGTGGTGCACTATGACAACGCAAAATGCTTAAATTTTACCTGGAAAATGGAGCCTTATTGGGTGTCAAATTATTTAAAGTCACCTCTTCTGCCTCAATAGTAACAAATACTGCTTACATAGCTTTTGGAGTTGACATGGGAATTGCTCAATGAGAAACCTTGCCATGTTGCCATCTTAATGAAGAACAGAAAGCACACAGCTTCCAACAATGGCTTTTGCAGGAGCTTTAACAGTAATTTTTTTGTGGAGGTGCAGATCAATATTACCAGTCCACTCTAGTGCTATGGTGTCTCATTGAGGCATTGGCTTTAATAAAAACAGATAGGCCCTATTTCTAATATTGTGATTATGAGATTGAATTATATTGTGTTCACATAAAGACTGGTATTAAGATCCTGAGATAATTCAGCACAGGATCAGTACTACCATTCTGTAATCTCATGATGGTAAAATAAATTATCTCAGAATCACAATATATAATAGGCCATTAGATTACAATATATTGGCTGGTAATATTGAGATCCTGGGATACATTGTATGTCTGCTTCCTCAAATTTGAGCAAATACTGCCTAAATCTGCATTTGTAGATCAAATATAATACTATATTGCAAAATAATAATACCTAATCACACAAAAATTCACAAAATCACAAAAAATGTCTTTCACTGTCAGCACATTTTTTGAAATAATTCCCTTAAGGTAATGTCTTTCACGATCATAATCCATTTATAATTCACTGTACTGTTTTCCAGTTGTCAGTTTAACAAGTACACTCTTATTGTCTGTCTAACATATACTCCCCCTTACAGTTAACAGTTATTGTTAAACACTTTTAAAGATCCAAAAAAGAGATGTATTGACAGTGAATTGAATCCACTTGTATGTAAAGTAAAAAGCTATCAGGGCAAGTGATAAACCTTATCATCTGTATAATAAAATGCATTTCCCTTCAAAACTTGACAATGTTTTTATTGAAAACATAACAGAAAACAGATTGTGTCTAATATACTTATGGTACAAAAGTATATTATTTGCTGCTTTGATTATGCTTAATCAGATATTTTGTTTCAAAGAAACGCAACACATGTAGGAACCTCAAAATCATCTGGGAACAAGAGGTAGAATATTTGCATAATTTAATCTATAATAATTAACCCCATCAATCTCACCATTATTATAAGTTACATAGTTATAACATGCTTAGAAATAAAATAATACAGGAGGACTGCCTTTTTTCAACCAGATACATGTTATACAAGTTAATTAAAAACATTGTAGCCTAAATAACACTAAAAATTGAACTCCATGTTATAATTCATATATATTGGTAAATCAGCATGTATGTATATTTTTATAAAGTTTCTCCTTTTGTATTACATTTGTAAGATAGAGAAAAAAGGAAAAACGCCATACATAATGTTATACTTGAAATTATCAAGAAAATAGTTCTAATTGAATAGTCTACATTTAATTACAATACCTTCAAATGAATGCAAGTACCAATCACAATTACAATGAGAAAAAACATGGTGATGCAAAATATTAGAAGTGGAAAGAGTTAATTGGATCTGAGAATGCTCTGGTGGAGATGTCTGCTTTCAAAGTTACTAGCCAATCTGTGGCCATGAGAGAAAAAGATCAGCAGGGCTTATGATATCAACCTGCCTATCAGTGGTTCCACACTGCATAACATATGCATGACTGACTACAGAATCAGAAGGAAGCAGCCTTAAATAGCTATGAAACACGGTTGTATGGATAAAGCTTGCACAGTTGAGAAACACAAAGCTTTTCTGGACACCTCCACAATATCTAACTGCTTGGCAAACACAGGCATCATCACATAGAAATCACAGCCGCAAATTTGAATGCAAGACTAAATTGTGATGCAAACAGTAATTTAAATGCTGCAGTTTACTGTAATCTGTTCTGTTTTGCCTGATGATTTAAAAATGCAACGGCGCATTTTTGCCCCCCGTTCTTGGATGTCAGTGACAAATCTGGTTATAGAGATACACATAAGGGTAATGAGCTTTTAAAAGGCTATTGCCATCAAATATAATTAAGAAGCACAAGCACTAAACTCAGTAATGCGAATAAACGAAAATTATGCTCACCCACCCAATATCAGCCTTAATCCTGACAGCTACAGTCTCCCACAGTGCTCGAGCTGCTAACCTCCCCAGCTGTGAGCTATTGTCTTCAGCATGCCGTCTTCCTCAAGATTGCTTTGTTTAATTTGAGCCAAAACATTAGGAATTTTGCAGACAAAAAGGTAGCCAACAGGTTTTCCCTGCCATTTGCCGACTGTGCTCCAATATATCCACAAACTGACTTTCACCTCATTTATGCTTTTTTTCTTTCGTTTTGTCTTGCAGAAAGCCATGAACTAATGGAGTAGCTTCTTAACACTACTCTCCTCTTGCTTCTGAAGCTAGTTGACCCACAAGTCTCTTCCTTCTCAGATTGTTTAGACCCTGTAATTGGGCCTTTAACATTTTTTTTTTTACAAGGTAGAGTGACGGGTGAGGGCAGACAGCTGGGGGTCCAGGAAGAAAAAAAGAAGGAAAGAAAAAGGAAACTACAAGCAGCATCTGGTTGTCATTAAGGTCTTTTTCCTAAAGAGAAAAAAAGACAGAGCTCCAGACTAAGGTCACAGGAATTTAAACACACAATCCATGAGAAAATTAGTGTGTACACACAGTCTAAATGGCTGTGTTTATAATGTGTGATCTAATTGTGCAACTGTAATGGGAAAAAGGGAACAACATTAGTGTCCCAATATGTTACTGGGAGGATGCGGTTTCTTTTTAGTTTCTTCTGTGCTTTAACGTGCAATGTAAAATGGTGATTGATACAGGTTATATATAGTATAATTTCATTTTAAAGTGCCTTTAGAAACCCTTAAAATCAATAATAAATAATTCCTGTGCACATTGAAATGAACAGGTTTATCATTACAAAATAGTAAGGTATAATAAATTATTTTATAACAACAAATGTTTGTTACATGCGTCTTGTAAACAGTACTAAAAATATAAAAACTTGTTACCAATATTCCTCGATTAGATTACACAAATATATGGCACTACAAAAACACTGAAGTGCAGAATTTATTTGACTATGGTGCTAGAAGGTGGGAGCGATGGTAGTATGTGCTACCTTTCAATACAACTTCAAGTCCTCCCTACTGGTTCCTGTTTTCTGGTACTAAAGCAAATGCATTTCTTACATGAACAAAAACTGCACCCTCAACAATACGTTCTTCCTAGTTTCATTAATACTATTGTAAATCTAACAACATTTTAGGAGATTGTACGCTTTCAATGTTTCAGAAATTAGGACATGTTAGTTGTGGGTTGGGGGGCGTGACAATAATATTACTTAATATTAATTAAGTCAGATTAATGATCTGTACTTTGTCCCATATACAACATATTTATGTAACATTATATTTTTGTTTCCCCATGACTGGCAAATAAATAAAATCAATACATACAAAAACAATATCATATCCACAGATGAGGTTGAAGGGAATAGTATTCAGGTTGCAAGTGGTTTGCCAGTTCTTCTCAGATTCCCTGCCCCAGGTTGTAGAATATAAATACGTTTCCATCAGTCTCTTTACTAAATTTTTGTAATCAATACAAACGGTAATTGCTATCTGGTATGTTCTGCCACCTTAACATGTCTTACAGTTGTACAGACACACACTCTTCCTTGAGGTGATGCTAATACAACCACTATTTGAAATGTTATCCCCATCTGTATGAAACAATGCATTTATCATTTTGTCTTTGTGTCAAATATCCAATGTTCTCTCTAAAATAATGTGTATTGGGGGAATATATATATTTTAAAAGAAACAAAAACAAGTACAGGAACGATTACTGCTTTAATCTAATACCCATTTCAAATCCCCACCTGCAGCTTTTCTCCCTGGGTTGGAAAGTGTTTGGATGCTGAAATTCTGCAACACCTCTTTGTCAGCTCAGTCTTAAGGGAGATCAGCAGGAATTAGAAGCTATAAAATATGTGCTTCTATTTTATGAGCTATATTGCTTGTAGCATTTTCAGGCAACATTCAACACAAATAAATTAAAATAATGAAAAAATACATTATTTATATAATAAAAAACATACAGTTTAGTACTTAGCAATTAAGAAAATTAGAAATACTATTTTGGAGATGCTGAAACATTAGGCTATACTTCATTCCTAAATGCAAGGCTCCAGTTACATGTACAATAAAAATATGTGTAAGTGTAATACAATAAACCATCTAGAATTTGAGTCTTGCGCTTCTGATATCTTTAGATTGTGTTACTTTATCCCAGGATGTTCTAAAACAAATGCATCCTGGAATGCAATTTCTTTGTTTCTTTATAATAATATATACAAGTCTAGAAAATGAAGAAAAAAAGAATAATCAAAAAATCATTGAATTGTTTTTATTAGTGAATCAAATCTTCCAGACTACACAGGTACAATCAACTCCAGCAGAATAAGATTCAAAGGAAATACTTTCATACCACCCAAGTATGAACTATACTATAGGTTACAAAATAGTTCAGTTGCTTTAAGAAAACAAAAAAGCAAGATACTGTTAAACCATATTACAAAGTTTTCATTATACACATTTTTGTAACAATTTTTCCATTGTTAATAAAAATAACAAACGCAATACCTCTGGTTTAAAAATCAGTTATGCTATTGTTATTTTGATAAAGTACTGTGAATGTACTCTGCACTTGACTGTGATGTTTAAAGCTCTTGCACTCTGTGTGGTGATCACATATTGTGACTGGCAAAATATATGCCTTATTTAATAACAGATAGACAAACAAAACTAAAATATACTGTTAAATACTACCTTATCAGCACATTTACACACTTCAATAAAAAATAAAAATTCTACTACTGAGTCTTCAGTTCTAAGCAGGTTTATTTACACCAAACAGTCTGTGCATCAGTGAGTCAGGGTCCATACTGCCTTATGTAGGCAGATTTTTTCTTTCTTTTTACTGAGTAGGGTTATTACTGGGTTGAGTTCTGTTTAGACATTTCAAAGGGTTTTCAGGAGTCAAGTTACCTATGCTAGTCCTAAAAGACACGGTGTTAAAGGCCCTGGCCCAGAAGAGAATTTGGAAATAAAGGAAAAGAGAAAAATAAATGTAAATCAATCAGTGAAACATAGCAGAGAAAAATAATCAAGAGCAATGACTAAAGGAGCAATGGAAGCCCACAGCAGGTTAGTGTGTCATAGTTTTCATGATTGAAAGCATTCATGAAACCTCAGCTAAAATTGTTTTTCTTTTTCTTTTTTCCTTGACTGGATACAGTTTCCACTTAACATTTCCCCACAGGGTATATTTCTCTCAACAGTGTGCAGTAAACAAAGAAAAGGTAAGATTTCTAATAATGGAGCATTTAATAGGCTACACACTTAAAGACAGGAAATGGATTTGAGTGAGAAAATAATTACTAAATTCATTCCAGTCCTCCTGTTTCTTCATTATTTGCCCCAGTGAAAGAATAGCTATTCCCATAACTTTATCAAGGTCAAAGTAACTGGCTCTGTTCCACTTTGTCTCTTTTCTATTTTATCTGCCCCTGAATGTCTTCTGAAAGTTATTAGGTCCAAACCCCCTTAAAATTCCCCACAGAGAAATCTTTCTAAAACATCCTTAAAATGTGTTTGTTTTTTCATATTACCTAAGTGAAATAAAACCACAAACAGTGTAAGTTTTCCATTGCTGATATGCTGTGAATGTCTTTTTAAATGACTTCCTTTTGGAACTCTCTATCAAAACACTGCCAAATTAAAAACCATGTGAGACTTCATCCTACGTCCCAGAAACAGAAAATGTACTAAATTACATACAGACAGAATACAGATGTTTTAAGGTCAACTATCTGTATGTCATAAAACCGAACCGAACAAGTAACATTAAGTAAGGTTCACACCCTGCACCAAACAAAAATATTACGCATACAACTGTAAATGCTCAAAGGCGATTCTGTTTTTCCTTATATGAGAAAGAGTAATCCCTCATTAAAGAACCAGCTGGCTGCAGGGCTCAGGAAAAAGTTAACATTTCACACGACAGTGTTTAATTGCTAAAACTAAGTTGCCAGTAAAGTCGCTTTCTTGTTTTTTTTCACATTTCGTCTCGTTTTTGAACATATAGAAGCTAACAATCCAGGCCACTTTCAATAAGTTCGCTTGCGCCCTTGCAGTGTAGGGGTGTTTCCAAGGTTGCCGGCTGTCTGACGCCCCTCTACGCACCTGGTAAAATGGCAGTTACCTGCGCTTACTTCTTATCAGTATTTGGAGAAACACGTTTTTCAATTGAGTTTGAGTAACTTCTGGCAAGCACTGGCCTAAAGCACAGTCCCCTGCCTCACTGAATGGACACTGACATCTTGAAATCGTTTGCACTGGACTTTATATCTCATCTGTTAAAAAATTATAATAATAGAACAGAAAACAGAATATAGGATTAAAGTATCAAGACCTCTTTTTAAAACAACAGTGAAATCAAAAAATTGTAAAATGATGGTATAGAATTTGCATCTTCTCTTTTTCTTTTTTTTCCTCCATGAGACAGATTTACTGGTAGTAAATATTACGACAAATAGGACTAGTACAGAATTCGGTAGGGTACAACACTGCCGGCTTCACCTCACAGATGGGGTCTTGTCTCGGGGGACTCGTTGCTATATTCACATCTCAAATTTATAACACGGTGCCAACTTGCCACCTGACTGCTAGGTGGATAAATCACAGCTAGTTTGAAATAAACAGACCCTGGGGATTTGGGGCAACCCTTCACGTCTACAGGGCAGACAGGTGTCAGCACCAATACCAGCCTATACAAAAAGGTATGAAATTGTTTAGAGTCTAACTGCTGTTGTATAAAGCGATGCCAGAGAGTGTTTACACATGGTTTTATGTTCCTATTAGTATTGTGTTTAATTCTGTAGGCAAAACCAGGTTTTAGTCCGCTAACATGTTGGGTGCGAGGAAATTGTCACATGCTTTATTTCCCAAATGTGGAAACAAAGAAATTTGATTTTCTCATATAATACATCTTAAAAAATAAACTGTATGTCTTATGCTAATATATTTTTGACTTTATTTACATGACAAGTGCCCAAAACATGGACAGCTGTGTTATACTAAAATAACAGAGAGAATAAAGATGTAAATGCCTGCTGTTATGTCGTTTCTCTCTTAATAAATAAAATATAATAATCCGAGTAGTGTTTAGGTCATTGCGAATTACTGATGCAACAAAATATATATACTTACATCATAAATCTAGTTAAGCCACTAAAACAAACACCCTTCATTTAACAGTCTGTAACCTGTTACTTTTCTCCCACAGATACAGATCCTTGCCAAATCTTTTATTCATTAAGAATATAATGCCAAACTCGTGCTGTCAGATTGCGTCTACGAGATAATGTTGATAGCATTCGGAGGATCACAAATATTTATAAAGGATTAAGTTACTTACTTACCAGTGGTGAAGTTCCTCAAATCTGTGACACACATTTAAAGCTGCCCCTTCTGAGAGTGTTATTTGAAATTCTAACCATCTGCCAATTTCTTGTTTACAAGCCTTCAAGAGAATCCGGAGAGTGAACCAAAATGCTTCTCCATCATTTGGGCAGTTTGGAGGGCTGAAGGCTTCAGTGTAATACAATAAAATTCCTTTTAATCTACATCTTTGAGGTTACCAACAGCCATGGCATATTGTAATCTAGCTCTGTTAAAATTGAACTGTAACCTAATCTCCTAAGGATTTTTGCTTTTATTGCTATATAGAGAGTTTTAAGCCATTCCTTTACAGAATTTGCTGAACAAATCACGCATTTGTCCTTTAATAGCTTCGCTCTAAATGGAGGCTGACCAATAACCTGTTGGATTACAGAAAGACAGCTCTTTAACGTATATATATATATATTTTCCCCCCTGCCATCTTTACTGGTCCATTGGCATTTGGAATTAAAATATGTTATACGCCTCTTCATCAGCACATGTAGAGTCCCAGGGCTGCTAGCACTCACTACAGAGTTGCATTAAGCTCTCAAAAAAAAAAAGCAGTATCTGAAAAAACATGCAATTCATCATGTTCAGGTGATGACACTAGGGTCTTTCTCTTGGAGTCTGGCAACAGCTACACGGAGGATGGAAATCCAAAAAAGCCTTGAGATACAGAGAGGACACAGTGAAAGAATTCTAAAACCTTCTTGGGATACCTTGGCAAACATGGATCTTTGCCAGCCAGCATCTCACAGTGCCTACAGCACAAGCAACAATTCTTCCTGTACCCCAGGGAATGGAAACCTGCAAATCACATATACAGCTTGTGCCAACACTGCCTGCAAGGAACTCTTAGCTGAAGGAATCCACTGTGGCAGTGTCTATAGAACTGGCAGCCTATATGGCATGAGAAAACCTCTTATATGAACTTTGGTAGATATAAAAGGCATATATTGATATTGTGGAAGACAATGAGTCTTCACTATGAAGTTGGTTTGCAGAATCAGTCAATGTAGTGTATTCAAGCAATTGCAGGGTGATAATCAACAACAGCCTGAGAGAGTTTCCTCTGACAGTCAGAGAAGTTTCTCTGCACATAGGTAGAATCAGTCAGCTTATATAGGCAGTATCCTACATGAACATAATTCAAATACATTCCATATGGTGATCATATAGAAGTTTCCTTGTGGAATCTTAGAGCAACAGTAAACCAACAAGAAGAAGTACTAAAAGGTAAAATATAGTTTACTGGCAGTTTGCAATTTGGCAGTTGCTAAAATAGAGAAACTACCTTACCCATTTCTAAATACCCCCAACACCCGTCCACACGCACACTATTGCAGTGCACTTAAATCTGAAGACTAGTTTCAGCAATATGCAACATCATAACATATATTTGGTATATATATATATATATATATATATATATATATATATATATATATATAATATAATATATAATATAACTAATTTGATATAAAACAAGAGAAGCTAAGGGTATTACCAGTTGTGAGCCTGTTAACATTGCTATTGTTATAACAATACAATTATGATATATATTCCAGTTTTTTGAAGGGGTAGCCAGTCACGGTGGTCCGTGGAGCTGCAGAGCAGTTCGGGGGTGGTCTCTCACCATGCCACCCAGCACTGCATCATAATTTATTATTCTATATATATTGTCATATTTCATACAGTAATACACACACACACACACACACACATATACTAAATTAATCCACTGTGCACTTTTTACTTCAAAATGTTCACATTCATCATACAGTGCCAAATGTAAGGCACATACAAAATATCCAAAAAAGAAGACAAGCGGAAAACAAGCGGAACTGAAGTCTGTACATTTACTTACAATTCTTAATTCTGGAACATGCACTGAGGGAATGGAAAATACATTCCACATGGAACTGATTCTATCTTATAATAAAAATACTAAAAACTCTCAATGTTTTTATACATTATACAGACATTATATATACATGATTTAGGATGGCATGTACCCTAACCATCATACACACAAAGAAAACAGGTTGTTGACAAATCTGATTCAAAACATGATTAAAATTTCAGATGAACCTTATGCAACAGTGAACAGCTGTTATAACTAAAAGGGCCATGTGCTATTTTTAGCATTCAGTTTGTGGAGAGAAATGGATTTTACAGCAGATAAAACAGTGATAAATAACATTTAAAAAATCTTTCCCTACCGAAAAAATACATTTTGTTAATGGAAAACTAAGTATTTTATTTAATAAAATGATTAAATCTATTGTTTAAAATGCATTAATCAATGTAATTAAGTTGCACAAAAAACACATTTCAAATTTCATGCACCAGTAGAATCTACATGCATATTCATAATTGTTATTAACGTACTGTACATATTTTTCTACATTATACATGACTTCCTGTAAGAAGAAATGCAGACACAGTGACCCACTTTATCATAAGCTAATGCTTCTGGGAGGGTAGCTTTCAAATGTATCTCATATTGTGTAGTCACTGATGTTTTTCTACCATACAAAATATACATTGCTATATGTGAAATTTAGGTCACAAATCTTGGTGATACCTGAATACAGTAGCTATACTATATATATATTTTTTTACTATATTTACACCACAAAATTAAGAAAGAATACAAAAATCTTTTTTACTAATGTAATGTCTGATAAACAGCTTGCTACCCCTCCACAGGGCAGGGGATTAGAGCAATGAGAAAATGCTGGAATTTAAACCTCTTAAAACAGATACTCCTTTGCAGGCTTCAGTATTACTACACAAAACTATTATTCCACCACAGGGTCATTATGTTTCCTTTGTATGGCTGCAGAGAGTTAATGTTCCTGAAACTAGCCCAAGGGTTTTGTAAACTAGCAAGAGGGTTGCCATGACAACAGGCTTTATTAACAATGCAAGATCATTTCATGCGTTCGTTGCAGACAGCCTAGCGGCCTGCTAATTTTCAGAAACTGCTTTTTTGTTTCATGCGCTAAAAATTGCATACCCTCTTTCCTGCTCTTTTAAAGACTGTTTACAAAAACGGGGGGTTCATTATTCCATTAATGGAAATGCCATTATTAAAAACTAGTTCAATGCAATGTGAACACGTACGTACCATCTTCCTTGGCTCTTGCTCTGCCCGTGTCTTAATGACTTGAGAAGACAGCTTCAGCTTTCAAGCCGAGCAAAGACAATCGAGAGCACGCTTCCTCTGAACCAGCTAGGCTCCTTTTTAAGCAGTGCTGGTGGATTTCACACACCTTTTTTCTTTCTCAAGAAAAGTGAAAAAACAGAAGCATACAGCATGTGATCACATGATCAACAAAGGCTGGTGTTATTTGACAACAGTTACACATGGGGTTCGGATGAAAGGCTATTTTCAGATTTACAGATATACCTAGTGTACACATCAGTCTCCTGATCCCCTTTGCTTGCCAATTTCAGCACCGGTAGTGTAGTGTAAGAGAAGTACATGTGCAGCTAAGGATGTACATTACTGTGCATTATTATTATGTAACTACATCTAAAAAGAAAATCACCAAGTGTATTTCTGAAGTATGGCACAAATAACACTTTTAGTTAACAAGATGTATCTAATATACATTGTTTAAATACTCACCAAAGGATTATGTAAGTTTAATTGAGTTAACTTATTACCACTCCAGTTAACACTCTAACTAGTATAATCATGTTTTCCCTGAATATAACACTATTTGCATTAGGTTTATATTGATTTATTATGCCATGCAGGTAGAAAAATACATTAAAATGACCGGAGTATGATACATATTGCATTTCCTGCTATATGACCTTTAGTACAGATTTCTGTTTTAAAATGGCAACATTGTGTATCTCCCAAATTGTCATTAATGGCAATATAGAACATTACTCAATACTATCTAGCACTAAAATATTGTGATTGAATAAAACAATTCTTGAAACAGCTAAATGTTTTTGCCATTTCAAAAGGAAATGCTCTCCTTTCAACCTGTAAAAGAGTGTCTTACATGACCTCCACTATGGAACATATGTAATGCTGTAATTATACACTATTTGTTCGTGAGATTTCACTTGTGCTTCATTGTGTTTTTCCAATGGATCAATTATGCATAGAAAATATCACCAACTCTTTAAAAATGAATACATCATTATTTCCCATCGATTTTGTTTTTCACTGACTTTTTGCCCTGAGGTTCAATTTAGTGACTTTAAAATGACCCGAATAAGAAACTGCCATGGAAATCATAGAAACTGTCTGGTAACATTATAACAAGTTTTAAAATTGGTTTCAGACATTATTAAAGTATCTAATCAATATTGATGAATTCCAGACTTTTTCACCACTAGAGCCATGTTTATAATAACTCCATACATTCAGAAGCTCCATCCATCAATCTTCGAAACCGCTTATCCTGGTGAGGGTTGTGGGGAAGCTGGAGCTTGCTGGGCAACACACACAGAGACACACAAACACACAGGGCAATTTAGAGAGACCAATCAATCTAACCCGCATGTCTTTGGACAGTGGGAGGAAACTGGAGTGCCCGGAGAAAACCCATGCGGACACGGAGAGAACATGCAAACTCCACACAGACAGGCCCCCCGAGCCGAAACCCGGGACCCCGGAGCTGTGAGGCAGCAGCGCTAACCACCGCGCCACCGTGCCATCTGTACATTCAGAAGCTTCTACATAAATATTTGTCCATAGAGAGTACAATTTCCTTCACACTTTCACCCTAAATTTTCAGTTGCCTTTCTAAACTTACTAAATTTGAAAGTAATAAGAGGATATTGAAAAGTAGCACACAACAGAAATTAATTTTAAGTACTCACTGCACATGTCCAATATGCCAACTCATTTCCTTTACTCTAAAGCATCTCTTAAGTCTCTGGTCTAATTGACCTAATCTGCACTAAGAGGAATAGAAATCATGTGCATTTCAGTTATATGTGGAGTATTAGAAGTGCAAGAGCAAATAAACACATGAGCTCCACAAGGAGTAAGCACCATTCACAGGGTAACAAGGTTAACACGGAGTATATAAACCTAAGGATATCAGAAACGTACAGATTGAAAAGTGAATAGCACGTGTGAATGACACTGTTGTCAGCTTGTGTAATGAACTATCAGGTAATCTATTTCTTATTCCCACACAACACTTTTTGTATACACTGTCATTGCAACTTTAATTCATTGTTATCTGTCAAATATCACCTATCCTAACACAGGCAATAAAGTGGTATTTATTTAATTTCTGTGAACTTAATGGAACAAACGACTACTTGCATAATATGAAGAACAGGAAAAAAAAAAAAAAAAAAAAAAAAAAACATTCATGGTCAAAACTATCATGGCAGACATTAACAGTCAGTTCCAGAACCACAACTGCTACAACAGCTAAAAACTTGTTTTTCTTTAAACCAAAAACATATTGTAGTAGTTAGTTTGGGACTTACATATTTAAACACAACTTACTTGAGTGAATATATATTCTCAAAAACCTCAATTCTGTACATCCATATAAATATAGATTTCAGTGGAAAAACCAAAACAAATGGTAAAATATTGTGAAAAGTTCTTCCCCTGCTTATACATTACTATTAGTATTTGCTTTCAAGTGGATATAGATGATTCATAGAAGGAAAAAACAACATTGGCTAATCACATTAAAGTGTTAATGTGTTGGCTGTGATCTGCAATTTGACTACAGCAGCAAGGGAATTGGCATATCTGTTTTCAAATAAAACGTTGTAACTAAGTAACCATTTTAAATTAAATTGCACATCATAGCCATAGTTTTCACATGCCAACAATGTTTTGATAGGATACATGACAATATGAAGGATAGCATGACTAAAGCATGTAGAACAACCAAAACAAACACAACTGTGTCCACTATCACTTTATCACATTTACACCAGATATGATGTTACAAGTGAACTCTGAATATGCTTGTGTTAGCTCAATAAAGAACTATCAACAGACAATTGCTCACTTGTACTTCCTTTAAGTTAACGAAACACAGACAGGAAGCGTCTCTCTTTCTGCAGATAACCCCAATGTGAAACAGCCAATCTGCAGAGTAAAATCCGATTTTCTGCCATGTGGCCAGGACCCAAGACAGAAAGCTATCCAACCAGAGGACTCATCTAGGCCAGACTAAGCAGCTAATACAATTGTACGAGATCTATGAGCAACACAGACTGTACCTCAGCTACCGATCAGCTTAGAAAGCACTTATCATTCCAACTGCAGCACTGCAGAGGTAAAACTCAAGCCAGACTGCGGAGAAGGCAGGCAGGCCTGCATACACACAGCAGTGCCTATCGTCTCTCTTACAGCATCAAGGAAAGCACCGACTGACTGGATTGTATTTTGATTAAATAAGAGACTGCTCTTAGTGAACCTGTATCTTGACTTAAGGGCACAACTCACATGACACTCAAGTGATCTCTTTTGGATTTTCCGACAGTACAGAAACAAGTTTTTGCTTCTGTTTGCCAAAAACATTACAGCATGTACGGTAAGTCAGAAAGTGTTTAATTGCCTCTGCATATATATACACATCGATTTCACTCCTGCCTATGGTAACGCCAGATAAAAGAATGAATGTCTTTTGTTTCTGTTTTTTTTTTTTTTTTTTTTTAATGAAGACGTGCCGAAGGATTCTCTCAGCACTAAGCCAAGGCAGGCGCTACAGATAATACTAACTAAAATAAAACTAATGGATTCCCACTGGATCAGTTACCGGTGGAAACGGCTCAAAGATACTAGTAAAAAGACAAACAAACAAAAAAAAGCTACAAAGAGCTCACCTGGGGCAGTTTCAGGTCTTAGTGGGTTGAACGCAGGTGCTGTCTGGCTCCCCTTTCTCATTCAGCTGCTGGGGACTGTCAGAGGGACTGGTACCTGAAATACAATCACCAACATCCCTCAGTGAGGACAGCTGTTCTGCCACATGCACTGCACTGTGTTCTAGGCTAAATCAAAAAAGGGTTTTGGAGCTGCAGTGTTCAGTGGTTTGACCAATATTTAGGAAGAAAACAAAGGGATACAGATTTCTGTAAGGTTGGTGTGATGCCAACAGAAAAAAAGATGCATTCTTAAACAATATTACAGAAGCATCATCATATGTTATAACTTATGTGGAGCTGTGGAGCACAAAATTCCTGTTACAAATGCATTTGCAATTTGAAAACAGATCTCATCTCTGTAACTGTACCTCATCAGTGTGAATTCATGCAACTTAGAGACAACATACCAAACACATTTACTGATTAAACATTTGAATCAAAGTTCATTGGAGTTAGGTAGAAAGTCATAGGATCCTAATGGAAGGTAGCAGGTGAAGTTCCCTTGCTCAATACAATAACATACACAAATAAAAACTATGTCTAACATGGATACATTGCCTCAGCCTTCAATTCCTGTTGGGACCATGGAACACATTTATCTTTTGAAAGAACACTTCAAATACAAACACAGCATCTGTTCTTATCATCAAGATGTTCTTATTCAGGATGTCAAAGGCAAATTGAAAATGACAGTTTAAACCACGCTTTAGTGAAAAGAATGAATCCAGTAATGTCCACTGAAATCTTATTTTGACAGAGAACCTGCATCGCGATTGATGCAATAAAGTCCAGCATTACTGAATGTGATGAATCACTTGAATCAAGCAACATTTAACTCCTCATCACAATAAAGTATGCCAGTCTAAAACATTGAAAAGATGTCAGAAGTAGCAAACACAGACTGGTAACCCTATTATAACACAGACAATGCAAGCTTCTCTTAATAGCTGGTCTGAAAGACAAGTAAAGAATTAAAAAAAAGGGTGTGAACTACATGGGAACAGGTACAATAAAGGTACCTTGCAGAGTTTTTTTTTTTTTTTAACATGCTCAAACCACTGGATATGGTTTTGTAGTATATGATATTAAAAAGAAGGTAATAATTTAGGAACTCCCTTGTTATGTGTCTGCTACTCAATTGCCATCCTGTGCACAAATTAAAGGTTCACAAGAACACTCTGATTATTTATTGCTGCTCAAGTGAGATGTTTCATCTGGCTTATTAACTGGTTTCACAGCTGGTTTTTCCAGAGGCGCGAGATGGAGGCAGGAGCGTACGTCTCTCCAAGGTGACACAGGAAGTCTGGAGTCTGGGATTCCTGGGTTTGCCTTTCACTGCCACTACAGACTGCAGCACGCATCACTGCAGAGTACTGTATGTTCAGTCCCACACAGGACTTACAGTATGGAAAAATCATATAAACTGTACACTGTAATATAGGATGCTGCCACATTACCACTCGTGCAAGCTATACATTCAACCATTTTTATTTTCATTGAATATGCAAATTTAATGCAACACACAACTTGAAAATAAGTGTAAAAAAGATGGTTTCATATAATTACTTCTGATTATCTCATCCAAAGCTTTTCTTCATGGGGCCTTTGAAACTTGAAAACTATAGTTTGCAATCCAAGATATTGCACTTTATTCTGCCATCTATTCCAGCTTTTATTAATACCAATCCAATTTCAATATGCAAAAAGGATAGCTATTACAAAACAGTAAATTACTAAAATTACTATTTGTTATACTGCCCTTTAATGGCTTTGGACAACCATTTATCAAGTGCAGCCTATTATTTGCTAAAGCTAATCTAAAAACCTAGAAATCTAGAAATGAATGGTTTGCATGTGAATCTAAATTGTATTACATTGTATTTTAAATAATATACTTAGCTGAATTACATTTTCCTCTGATGAATATACATTATAGTGTTTTGTTTTGTTTTAATTACAATTAATCAGAAGGCCTAGTCCCCATTCTGCAGGAGTACAGTAGTAAATGCAGAATTCACTGTGCATTCAGATAACAGAATTTACTAAAAGCAGGACAAGGTCAATAAAAACTTGGTGTCAAATGTCTGATGTGATGTTAGTGGCTTCACGTAACCTTTTTCATAGTAAAGTTTGTGTAAAGGTGGTGTTTACCTTGGATAATACTTGCTCTGAAATGTGAAAACAATAGGTGTGGAGTAAGTTCTCTTCAGACCTGTATCCAAAAACTAAAGTGAACCTAGTTTTACAAAACCTGAAACTGAAAATCTTGTACAGTGCATCCGGAAAGTATTCACAGCGCTTCACTTTGTTATGTTACAGCCTTATTCCAAAATTGATTAAATTAATTATTTTCCTCAAAATTCTACAAACAATACCCCATAATGACAACGTGAAAGAAGTTTGTTTGAAATCTTTGCAAATGTATTCAAAATAAAAAACAAAAAAAGCACATGTACATAAGTATTCACAGCCTTTGCTCAATACTTTGTTGAAGCACCTTTGGCACCAATTACAGCCTCAAGTCTTTTTGAGTATGATGCTACAAGCTTGGCACACCTATTTTTGGGCAGTTTCTCCCATTTTTCTTTGCAGGACCTCTCAAGCTCCATCAGGTTGGATGGGGAGCGTCGGTGCAGCCATTTTCAGATCTCTCCAGAGATGTTCAGTCGGGTTCAAGTCTGGGCTTTGGCTGGGCCACTCAAGGACATTCACAGAGTTGTCCTGTAGCCACTCCTTTGTTATCTTGGCTGTGTGCTTAGGGTCGTTGTCCTGTTGGAAGATGAACCTTCACCCCCAGAAGCAGGTTTTCATCAAGGATGTCTCTGTACATTGCTGCATTCATCTTTCCCTCGATCCTAACTAGTCTCCCAGTTCCTGCCGCTGAAAAACATCCCCACAGCATAATGCTGCCACCACCATGCTTCACTGTAGGGATGGTATTGGCCAGGTGATGAGCGGTGCCTGGTTTCCTCCAGACATGACGCTTGTCATTCAGGGCAAAGAGTTCAATCTTTGTTTCTCATGGTCTGAGAGTCCTTCAGGTGCCTTTTGGCAAACTGCAGGCGGGTTGTCATGTGCCTTTTACTGAGGAGTGGCTTCCGTATGGCCACTCTACCATACAGGCCTGATTGGTGGAGTGCTGCAGAGATGGTTGTTCTTCTGGAAGGTGCTCCTCTCTCCACAGAGACACGCTGGAGCTCTGTCATAGTGACCATCGGGTTCTTGGTCACCTCCCTGACTAAGGCCCTTCTCCCCCGATCACTCAGTTTGGCTGGGTGGTCAACTATAGGAAGAGTCCTGGTGGTTCCAAACTTCTTCCATTTACGGATGATGGAGGCCACTGTGCTCATTGGGACCTTCAATGCTGCAGAACTTTTTTCTGTACCCTTCCCCAGATCTGTGCCTCGATACAATCCTGTCTCGGAGGTCTGCAGACAATTCCTTGGACTTCATGGCTTGGTTTGTGCTCTGACATGCACTGTTAACTGTGGGACCTTATATAGACAGGTGTGTGCCTTTCCAAATCATGTCCAATCAACTGAATTTACCACAGGTGGACTCCAATCAAGTTGTAGAAACATCTCAAGGATGATCAGTGGAAACAGGATGCACCTGAGCTCAATTTTGAGTGTCATGGCAAAGGCTGTGAATACTTATGTACATGTGCTTTTTTTGTTTTTTTTAAATATATTTGCAAAGATTTCAAACAAACTTCATTCATGTTGTCATTATGGGGTATTGTTTGTAGAATTATGAGGAAAATAATTAATTTAATCCATTTTGGAATAAGGCTGTAACATAACAAAATGTGGGAAAAGTGAAGCGCTGTGAATACTTTCCGGATGCACTGTAGATAGGTGGGTCAACACCTATACTTTGCGTTCAAACAGAAATATTAATGACAGAAACCTCCTATTACATATTTTTAAATCTTGTTATGTGTTAATTATA